>NW_019745083.1:310879-312670 GCF_002891405.2 Cryptotermes secundus
ACACACACACACCTGTTAGGTCGCCATCACTCTTCTCCTCAAATTCAATATTCATCAGCCATTCTGTAGAGGCTGATCTACACGGAGCGTCTTCGAAAGAACCACGGAGGAAAGTTTCCACCTTTCGCTAGCCAAAAATTCGAAGTGACATCAATACGAGTGCACGGCTTATTTAACTGATCTTATGAGAAGAACCGATGAAATGTGATACGTATCTGAAATTATTTTGTACTGAAAAGTTCCTGCATTGCGACAGACAGGACCAGCCCTTCGAATTTGCCTTCACTTTGATGTAATGTTGAAGCATAAAAACAGTATTCTACAGAAAGGGAGTAGGCTCAGCGGTTTATTTTTAGACGTATTGTCCGCAAGACGTTTCGATCCAAGGCAAGGGATTTGAAAATTCTCATGATACCGGTGCTGACAAATTTAATTTATTCCCCCCATTTTATATCTGTTAATCATGATTACTTGTAACTTATTTACAAGACACATACAAATTAGAACGTAGCTCACTGTTGCAGTAATGAATTTCCACCCATGATTCGTTTAATGAATGCAGTAATTTTTATCTGCGTTATGCTTCGTTTCACTACTTTTGCATAAATCTCTCTACAAGACACGCGAATTTGGATATAAATCACTGCTTAAAATTGAAGCGCGATAACAAGTGGGGTTCGGTTAATTTATGAACAAGAGGAAGAAGCAGAGGAGGGAAGTACTCATAAAAGATGAGATTAGGAAGGAGCATAAGAAGAATAAGAAGAGAAAAAGAAGACGATATATGCAAAGCAAGGGAAACCAATACATAATGCTGGTTACGATCTTATTAAATGTCCCGCCGAGATACACAATTTCATTTTTGTGGTTTCCTAGAGCTGCGATTTTCGAGTGAAACGTTACACAGGTTTGTGCTTGTCGTCGAAACATCGATATTGGCGAAAGGGGATATCTGAATCATCTGAACTGGAGAACGGTATAAATGCACCCGAATGACATACCGATCGTCGCTGTCAAATGGTTAACATTCCTTGCTTCTTGTTCGGAAGTCAGTGGTTCAAATATTGGTCTGCGACCAGTATCCTGAAAGGTATTTTGTAGTATTCTGCAGTCCCCCACAGGCAGATTCCTGCTTTCATAGCATCCTACCAAGGCTCTCCAGTTCATTATTCAGTAATTAATCTACGCTATATAATCTCTTCAATATTGCTGTTAAATAAATTTATAATTAATAAAAGGAGGGATCCACCCCAAGACGCTGCTTACAGAATGGAGCTGAGTAGATTTTGAGTCAGATGGGTCATTTTTTTCCAGAAACGCAAATGTAGTGCTTTGACACTTCATATACTGGCATATTGGTTAAATGAATCCCCGCACATCTTATGTCTTACTGATCATCATCTGCGCAAGCAAGAAATTAGTAAACTATGTAGTAGTCCTTATTCCTTAGCAGCCAGTTATTGTAGAAGCAAATATAAGCACGGAGGAGTATGTATATACGTACACTCTTCACTATCATTTGTAAGCATTGATTTAGAAAAATATTGTAAAGAACAGGATCTTGAGGTATGTGCTATTAAGTTACGTCTAGCATCGGTTACATACTGTATAATATCAATATATAGATCCCCAGTTGGCAAACTTCCTTATTTCATAAGTACTTTAGACCTTGTACTAAATAAGCTTTACTCCATTTCTACTAATATAATCCTTTGTGGCGATGTTAACATAAATTACCTTTGTGAGAGTAATAATAGAACTCAGCTTGACTCTCTTTTGGCTTCATACAAT
>NW_019745083.1:315077-340546 GCF_002891405.2 Cryptotermes secundus
TATTATTATTATTATTATAGAATGACTCCTAATACATTTTTCTTACTTACTATAAATATAGGTCTTCTGCCCATTTTTTTTGGGTGGGGGTTTATTTGTGTTTCTTCCTTTTGTAACTGCCTCAGTTCATTTGTGTTTGGTAGAAACTGTAATAATATTTGTATTATTCTTTGTCATCGTATATAAGCAAAATGGTTTAAATATATAATTGTTGTCCTAGTATTAAAGCATTAAAGTTGTGAAAATCTGTGTTTTAATTTCAGGGCATGTGGAAGTATTGAACTTCATGCTGAACAAGTGCACTGTGGAAGTGGATGCAAGGAATGCCATGGGCTTCACTCCACTCATGAAGGCAGCTCTACAGGGCCGCACCAAGTGTGCCAAACTCCTGTTGTTTGCTGGTATGCATGCGGCACAGTGCAGCCAAGTCACTTGATGACTGGCAGTCATAATTTCAATTACATGTGCATAATTTAAAAATCCATAACTGCAATATCAACACATGCACACAAGTAACCAAATATTACCATCAGCATGAAACTAAAACAAACGTAAGAAACTGATTGGCCTCAAATAGCATACTATGAAGAGAGATTTGTAATCAGATGCTGGTGTTTGAAGGGGGGGGGTTACAGTTTAATTAGAATTTAAAGTGACAATTAAAGTTCACCTTTTAATTTAATGAGATAAATCCTTGTCTTTCTTTCAGCTAGTATACATACCAGCAATAAATTGATGTATAATGGTAAAAGTTGTCAAAATCCACACATCTTCTAGTCCAATGTATATATGTGTACCTCAAAGCTGAAAGACAGAGGACCAGTTGACAAGCAGTTAGTAGAGAGGAGACCGATATATCAAAATAAATGGGATAATTATGTAAAAAACAGAATCGCATGTTCTGTTAATAAGATAGACCCAGACACTATACAGTTCTGTCTGCTTGCTTATGAGATTGTTCAGACTGAAATTTATTTACCTCATAGATTGTTTCAATTTTTTGTCAGTAGTAAGTGAAGAAGACTAACAATAGAGGAACTAAAGTATTGAGAGAAATTTTGCCATAAAAAGTAAATAATTTTGCCACTGACCAATACTTCCAGGTGCCTCCCCCACGTTACGAGATACAGGTCGTGGGTTACGGGCCGAACAATGGGCTCGGTTCTGTGGACGATATGTGTGTGCTGAAGTCATTGAGAAATTTGCCCGTCATCGTCTGCTGGAGAGGACAACAGCTTATGGTCGGTGGGGTAGTGAACCAGAGCTTGGAACACAGGCTATTATAGGAACAGGAAAACTTCAAATTAGCAGTGGGCAGAACTCATCACAGTCTACTGGTCTGAAGTCCCGACTACAGCGTGCATTTCGCACAAATAGCTCAGGGTCTCAGTCCTCTTCCAACCGCTATTCCCTTGTCACACAGCTCACCACAGCAGCTCTCTGTGCCAGCTCACCAGTCCTTCCTACCCCTAATGTCCCTCCTGTTATCAGGTCTCTCATGAGACCATTAACAGTCCCTAAATTGCAGGTGACCCCTGCAGCATCAGGAGAAACAAGTGACTCTTGCATTGAATATCACCACACAAAGGACAGGCCACCAACTGCCAGACCATCAGGAACACGTTCGAAGAACAAGAAATAACATTTACTGCAACTCCCACGGTATTCTAAGTTGAAGAGATGCTTTTCTTTGTACAGTAATGAAGTTGTTTTCTAAAGAGAATTCACCTCTCTGGACAAATAAAATGAGCAATGGAAGTTATTCAGAGTGACAGTTGAGACACAAGGTTTAGCGCAGAGTTGCTGTCAGTGATGAATGATACGTTACTTGTCCTACCAATAGGCCTTTGAATGCAGGACTTCAGTATTAGAAAGCAAATTTGTCATTGTCAGATCTTCGGTTTCTGAGGTGAAGCAAATATCTCTGCCATATTTCTGTAATTCAGCATTTGTATTCCAATTGAATTTCTTGTTTCTATTGTACTTTGAACTTAAATATTTAGTATTTCTAAAATATACTTCTACTTTGAATATAAATCAAAAGTCATGGGCATCAAAATCACAGTTTTAACATTGTACTCGAATTCAAATTTTTATTGACATTTCTGTATGACCATCATTAGCAGTCTATACTCAGTTTCAGTGTATATTTGACAAGCAGGTTATCACCTGAAACAGAGACATTTGTTGTACTATGTGTGAAAGAATGTTGAAATGAGGATCAAGGAAGTGAAAGAAGCTATTATAGATCTTAGAAGCCTGCTCATATGAGATAATTAGAATATTACTGCCACTGAAAGTCAGGATCACAAGATTTATATATACTGAGCAGATTGGTATAGCTGTAATGCTCTAGACTTGTATTCAGGAAGTGCTCAGTTTGAATCTCAGTACAGTCACCAATTTTACTTACTGAGGATTTTCATGGTTTTCCTTAATTCCTCCAGAAGGGTTGGTACCTCAGACCATGGCCACTTTCTACCTAATCCTTTCCAATTCATTAGTCATCCTATCATTTGACTCTATGCTATAGATACAGACAACATAACTGAAAAAAAACCACTCTTCCATTCTTTTCACAGTTCTTGCATAGAAGTCTGTATCTGAGCAGGCAGTTTTGTGGCTGGTAAACAGAGATGGACATAACCACCAAATATGCCATATGGTCTCTGTCTAGTCTCTGTACTGCCAACATGATATAAATGTATTATATGTGGAACCAAACTGCCTGTGTGTTTCTCTGGAGTGGCAATGGCACATTGTGGCCAGTGAATGGCACTATGTATTCCTGCCATGTTGACATGGACAAGGAGAGGGACTAAGTAATGTTAAAAAAAATGTGGCTAAGAACAGATTGACTGTATCACAATTATGGAGATAGAAAAGTGGGAGTGGTAGAATAGTGGGGACAGTTCAATTTCCATATTCTGCACTGCGGCAGGTTTGTTTTGTACAGGTTATAGCTTGGTGCTTATGCATTTGACTTGTCAGCACAGTAGCTATTACATATAAATATTATTATAGTATCTTAAAGTATGCTACAAACATATTGTTCCACATCGCTCTTAATTATTCTATCCTTATTCAACACTTGATAACATTTTCCAATCCCTGGACAGTTTACAGATACTGAACTACCTAGAAAATTCCATGTTAAGGAACACGGAAGTTCATCATCACTGCCATAAGAGCCAGTTGCATGACCAGCAGTTGATGCAGCAGTGTTAAGTAACTCTTGAATCAGACCACATTCTCAATAACACTTGTTCAGAAGTCCATGATATTTTTTATATGTGATACGTTTTCTACACACCCTCACAGAGAGAAATCCAGGGAGCTGAGTATGACAAACATGGATATCCTGGGCCAGTTTAGTGTCAGGCAAAATGTGTTTCAAGAAGTACATGCCAAAAGTGTTGTGAACATGTAGGGGAATGTGGGGTACAACGAAACAGAGGAATTATATTTTTCATAAATTTTCAAACATATTTAATGTTGTCACATGTATGAGCGACTATAGACGGGGTTTGGTTTGGTAACTGGATTTATTGAACACTCACGGATGGTAACTAGTAACTATAGCACTGTCACTAATTCACACACTCTGTAGTTCACTAGTTATTCTTCTGTCTGGTGTGCCTTTACCAGACATTGCTTGGTGATGGATCCCAACAATGTCCTCTGCTTCTGCGCTCATGTTCTTACCGGCTAGGGACTGTCCCACAACTAATTCAAAGTGAATGTTATTTCATGACTGGTGGTTTACTGCCAATCAGTTCATCTTGGTGCCAAACCCCTTGAGGATCACAACCAGAGTTTTTTTAACTGAACCTGACGAAGTGGTGGGTTTGTTTCATGAATATGCTTGGTTGCACACATAGCATCTATTAACAACTCTTCCTTTTGCACTTCCTTTTTCCTCTGTCAGTCCAGGTTTTGCAGGGCAGGTCATGCCTTATCTTACGCATCTTATGCTACAACGGTAGCTTAGTCACTTGAATTGTCATGACCACTGCTAAGTTTAAGCCTCTTATACTTCTTTGTCTGGCTTCACCTTGACCTATTTAAATTTGCATAGTTGGGGGGGGGTGGAGTCCAGCTGGGTCCACTCGGCACGGCGGCCACTGATTGGCCTATTGTACCAGCCTTGGGTGATTATGATGATGGAGAATTTGGTGGAATGAAGATGGGCAGGGGAAACTGAAGCACTTGGGAGAAAACTTGCCCCAGCCTCACTTTGTCCACCACAAATCCCACTTGACCAGACCTGAGCCGCCGCTGTGGGAAGCAAGTGACTAACCGGTGCGGCACTTAAAAATACCAACAGCACGTGGTGTTCCCAAGCGGTCCCCCATCCAAGTACTAACCATGCCCAATGTTGCTTAACTTCGTGATCGGACGAGAACTGGTGTTTTCAACATGGTATGACCGTTGGTTACCTTGACCTATACTATGAAACTAACTCATCCCTCCAGCTGTCCTGCTTATAATATCTCAGAACGTACTGCAGAGAAAACACTGTTCCTCTGTTACTGTATCCATTGTTGCGTTCGTGTCTCTTGGGATGCCCACATGATCACTAGTCAGCCATTGCCTAGCAGCGGTCGTTGTTTTTATAGCCGTTACTTAGCAACGACTATTGTATAACTGCTTATGTCGTGGTTGTTGTCTGGCAATGGGTCTACATGCTACAATATATTTCTCTATTTTTTTGTGTGTGTGTATGAAGCGCAAGTATTTTGACACACTGATGTTTTGATTAGTTCACAGTAGACTTAATAAGAAATTGTATCATTTGTTTCATTGTACCCCACTTGTGGGGCAGAATGGCGCAGACATCCAGGACTTTGGACTTCCAAATCACATGAGGTATTTTCAGTACTGGAAATGTAAGTTAAAGAATACTGACAAGCTTTTAATGAACTGCAGAATCATCCTAGTCGGAAACTTGTTGTTCTTTCATTCTTTCATTCATTCATTCAAACAATTTTGTTAAAACATATTAGAAGTACTCCAGTTAACTGAACAAGTAACTACATGTGAGAAAAGTATGTTCTGACTCTCACTGTTTACTTTATTCTTTATAGTTTCATTGTTCCACAGCAGCACTATCTGAAGGTTAATGGATGTAACCTAAAAGCCAGTAGTCTGAGGAAGATGTAACTCACCTGAACTGAAAGGTGTGCTATAAGATTTAAAATTACCACTCCACAATAGATATGTTTAAAACCCATGGAGAATTTCAGAATATTCAGGAATACAAAATTTTATATCAACTGACAACACTCAAGAACTCAAAAATCATGAACTACACCAGTCACACTGAAACAGGATGCTAGCTTGAATAAGTAGTTTGGTTCTCTTCCACCAAGGTGCCACCTTCTAGACACATATATAGGAAATACCACTGTGCCCCATCTTACCCGACTGTTAGGAAATGGTATGAAGTATCAAGGGCATTTGCACATGTCGGTTTTATATGGCTATAAACTACAAAGATTTGAAAGGACACAGTTATGCTGATTATGGTATGGTAGTATCCTTATGCTGATGCTTAAGCCATCATTTTAGGACAAGAGTCCACAGACTGTCAGATTTGTTATTGTCATTGCATGTATGTATTTGTGTGCATGCATGCATGTATGCATGCCTTGAAGGGGTTGGGGGGGGAGTGTCATGAGTACCTAGGCCCGAGCATCGAAATAAGGATGGAAGAATTATTTTTTGTTACATATAGATATAAAAAAAATGCTGTATTCAACTTAACATTTGTTGGAAATTTGGTTATGATGCTTGGATTCTCACAGTATTCTCCACTACATAGAGGAAAATATTTTGTTTGTAAAATTGAAAGTAGTATAATTTTCTGTCCATTTTCATGCTATGAAAACTAGAAGATTGTCTGTACTACCAGTGCTCAGAAGACTCTTGCTAATAGTAATTAAATCTGCTGTGAATGAGCAGACTATGTATTGATCTCTTCTTCAGAAATGATACTCTGTATACTCAATTTATATTCTCTTTGACATTGTTTAATGAGGTTTCAAAACATGCAACAGAGATTAAATATTAAGGTTATATTTTGAGGGAGAAAATCAGTACCTTACAACAATATTTCATTTTTAATTCCCACACCGTTCTTGATAGGAAGCTTGTTGCAGTCCTTCAGACAGTAGCTCAATTACTATGAAGAGTACTGTCATCCAGATTTTAACACCATGTAGTTCAGAGAGAGTCCAACATTTCTGGGGAAAATAATACCTCCTTCTTCAGGGATGACGAGTAATCCAAGCAAGAAACTAGCGGCTTTCCACCAGCTTCTGCTTCTTGTGTGGCTTATGTTTTGACACTGAAGATGGAGGCAATATGTTCCTCCAAAACATCAGACTATCTTCAAACTACATGGCGTTATGACTCAGTATACCATACCCATCATAGTCACCACCATGCGAATCTCATATCCAACACAGATTAATTATGAATTTTGTATCAGTTATAAAATCAAAACTCTGTTTTGTGTATTTTGAAGAATGCTGGACATAATGTGGCCTTTTCATACCAGGCGCTCTACATTCCAAAACCAAAGCAGCCTGCTAAGTGGTTAAGAGAAACAAATTCATCTCCACTGCTTCATGTTTTCTTTATATTGTTGGTATGTAGCAAAGTGTGAAATTTATCTCCATTGCTTCTATGAGATAAAATATTTACAGTGTAGTTAAGCTTACTTATATTAACATTGAAGAGGCTGTGAAAACAAACTGTATGAGGAGTCAAGTAAAATGCATATGTATCAAATCTATATCAAGTTAAATGAAACAGACTAATATTAAAGCCACGATGACTTTTAATCAGGGATGTTTCATCAAATTCAGTTTCCTACAGTTTTAATCTATATATAAGATAAAACTGTAAACAGCTGAATTTAATGTAACAGCCTTGATTAAGGTATCACATGGTTTTAATATCAAAGAGGGTTTAACTTACTCTGATTATGTATATCAAGCTTTGAATATAAAAATATAGCAGTATACAAAACGCTATCCTTCCAGCTGAAACAGAGAACATAATTACTTTGATATATGATTCAATGATACACAAGACTTGTGCTTTGTAATTATATATTTGCCTTGTTTTACAGTTGCAGATACTGTAATCTGTTTTCTTACATTTGAATGTCATACAACTTGATGTTTTTAACACAGTGCTAAAATTGTAAAGTTGCTAAAATCAGTTGATCTTATATGTTTCTTCTGAATGTTTCCAGTTGTTTTAATTGACTAAATTCATTTACGAACATAAATATAATATAGAACAAAATCACATTCTTATCCATATTTCTGTACTGAAAGAAAAATACTCTTAATGAGAGTAAATTTTTTATTTTTGTATGCTTTGTATTTGCAGTTATGTTTTTCAAATATTTCTCTCTTATCCATATTATTTTTCCTAGGCAGGAAAGTCACTCGTTCACTATAAACACCAAATCAGTTATTCATTTCTACCATTTAAACGTAGCCAGTTCAAATACATGTACATATCAAATAAATTAAATAGGAAGATTTAAATTGCATCCTAGATGTCATTCAAATGCGGTAGATTTGTTAAATTGATGAAATACAGCTAGAGGTAAAATGTTTATTATTATTCTGCATTTTAGGATGCACACATCTGAAAATATGATGTGAACTATTGACTGTGTTCCATCTTTCTAGCACACATGATTCCTGCACCGGTCACTGATGGCTCAATTTAAAGCTCAGAATTGTTTCTAATAATGTATACTAGAATTTTCAGAAATATGGCTGTGATTGTTTTATTAAACAATGTATTTTGTGCTTCAAGGAAGCACTCACTGAGTTCGGTTTACCCATGAAACGAGTTAGGTTTAATTTTTCAATTAAACCTTGACTTATTGTACTCATATAGAGATAAACATTTCTGTGATATCTATCCCGTTCAAAATGGCTTGAAACAAGATGATTATCATTGGACAAAGTGGCGCTGGTGCATATTTTCTTCTAGTACTTCGGTTTCCCCTGACAATCTTCATTCCACCAATTGCTCCACAATCACCCTCACCTTTCTTCTACAATAGGCCAGAAGTGGCCGCAGTACAAAGGATTTAGTCCCACCCCACTAACATTAAAAAAAAAGGTGATTATCATCATTGCGTTTCAGTTTTGCTTCAAAATAGGCCATTGGAAGGTCCAGAAAACCAGGTAGAATTACAATTGAATGGGACCCATCAGATTCTTGTCTATCAGTATACATAATATTATAATTATATTATAATATATAATATAATATATATAATAATATATAATTATATTATAATTATATTTCAGCATCCTGTTGCATTGATGCATCACTCATCCATTTGTTTCTGTCTCTAATGCAACATAAACTTTTGTTTTAAAAAACCATTACGATCACATTTAAATTTCCTAAAATGTCATTAAAATCACATTTTATTTTATTGTTGTGACATGTTTCGGACTTGAAAATGTCACATGTCATTTTAAGTTTTTATGTAGGACCTAAATTTGAGGGGAGTGGGGATAGTGCAGTCTGAATAGCAATTAGCTATGAGCTGGATGGTCCAGGGGTCAGAGTTTGAGACCTGGTAGAGGAAATATTTTCTTCTCTGCACATCGGCCACACCAGTTCTCAATTCTCAGTTCTAGGGTCCACCCAGCCTCCTATCCAATTGGTACTGGGAGCTCTTTTCTCGGGGGTAAAGCAGCTGGGGCGTGAAGCTGATCACTCACCTCAAACTAGTGGTGAGGTCAAGAATACATGGATCTATATATTCACTCTCCCATACATCTTCATGATGTAGCGCTTAATTAGTTAAGCACAGGGACATCTTTACCTTACCCTGAATATGAGTCTGGACGCTTTCAAATCTAAAAGGGAAGCAAAGCTGTATGACAATGTGCAACATAAAACCCTGCACATTTTACTAAATCTGTCTGAAATGTATGTTTCTGTTGAAGTTCCAACCTGCCTAGTGCCTTAGGTCCCACTCGAGGAGCTTCCATATACAAGAACAGTAGTGTAATTACTTTTTCCACAAAACAATTTATAAGGATTTTAATAGCCCTAGAAGCCAAGACTTCAAATACAGATTTCAATTAATGCCTTGCTCATTAGTTTATATATCTTCTTGAAGTAAGTCAGAGTAAAAAATTTCTTGATTCTGCTAAGAAAATAGTGATCGGGTTGTGATTTTAGAGTTTTAAGGAATCTCTAGTTTTCTTACAGCATGATTTCAAGATTTTATATAATGATACAATGGCTTCTCATCTTAGCAAAGATTTCATTGTACACAGACACACACACTGCTAAATTGTTTTTATATAAGCAGAAGTTTTTTTTTATTTCTTAATTTTTGAAATCAACATTTAATAACGTTTATCAAGATTTTACAAATTTATGAATTTACAAAATTGATCTCTGACATTTTGAGAATTATAATCAATTAAGTTTTACTACATAACTTCCCAGAATATCCTGAGCCCCTCCTCTAGGAGGGCGTACCCAACATTTTGGACACAAATGCTCTGGAAAATGGAGTATGAATATGAAAGAGAAGTCTCTTATATAAATTTATAAGCTTTCAGTTTAATTACTTTCAATTACAGAAACACTCTCTTGTTTTCAAGCAGTTTAATACAGTATTTCACTAGAGAAAGAGTATGTCCAAAAAATTTCATTTGGATTAATGATGAAGTGTTTGAATACAGTATTTAGAAAAACTGGCATCACACATTAATAAATCGTCCAAAGATAATGTCCAGCACTTCATGCTGAAGAAATGATTGTGGTCTCCTAAGTCTTTCTCTTTTTCACCTGCAGTTGACAGAGTTCCAAGAGAAGAAATTCTGTTATTGTTTTAGAATCACTACTCAATATCCAATTCTGTCAGGTAATTTTCTTACAGACAGGGTGCTAAAAATATGTCAACCCACTCACTCACTCACTCACTCAGTCACTCACTGTAGCCAAGTTGGCAAACACCAACGGTAAGTATAAAAATATTTGAATGGAACTTATTGCAAAGCTGTTGATGACTGGAATTTGTTAAATGGCTGCTAGATTTAATTTATATTTCTAGTATCATGCCTGATATATAATGAACAGTGTTATTTAGTAGCAAGACTCCATAGCATATATCCATACAGTGTGTGTGGCTACGAAGAAGAGAAGACTTGAAGAGTTTATGCGCAGTATGGGGGGGATAGGGAAAGAAGCATTAATGGTTCAATTTGGAGCTTTATCCAGAGACTGCCTAAAGGAACTGAGGTATATACTTGGGATTCACAGACTTTGTATAGCCAGCCACTAAATACTGTGCAAATTGTTCTTGAATGATATAGACTGTCCATTGTTGACACTGTTCCATTACCGAGCAAAAGACAATTAATTTACATCCATACTGGACCATAAATTATTTTATTTTAGTGTTCAGTACCATGTTTATTTAAATATCTTCAGGTCACAGGATATAAGATAAAAAGGTTACTTCCATTCTTTTAAATAAATTTGGTTCTGTGTGTAACTGACTGCTGTACAACGCTAGCAAGAATATGAAGTAAATCTCATATTTTTGGCTATGTGATTCACATTGACTACATCACCTTCTAAAAGAAGCAGGCTGTTGCTCAGTAGACTCCTGTTTGTTATTAAGTACTGAACAGTGAAATCCATCTGAGTGGTAAAGCCAGTTTTGACCAAACTTGCATTTTGCTTTTGGGACTCTTAATGCTCATTCTCTTATTCTTTTGAAGGTATCATCTATTCAGTTTTATTTCAGAGGATAGTCTCCATAAATTTTCTCAAAATCATTGAGTTGGTTTTGAGAGAACTGTCACCTTGATTTGATGGGATGCATCCCAAGGGCCCTGTTTTTGGAGCTGGAATGTTCAGATTCACCAGGCTCCAGTATATGACAGATATAATCTTTTGAATATCGAATATGAATAACGTCCATCCCATCTTTCAAGTGATAGCGAGGGGCACATCTGTACATACAGACAGGCTGATAGCATTCCAGGAACCACTTTTTGCAATGAGGGGAGCTGAAAACATGAAAATCCATCAAAATTTCAAGATCAGTTTTTGTGACCACAACACTTTCCCATATGTACTGTGTATATGAGACAGTAAACTGGCAACTGGAGATGAATATATAGCAGTTAGGTTACCGTTTAGGCACCGCCTTCAGAATCTTTTATTAAACAAGTTCTGTCACTTGGAATCATATGCATGTGAAATTGATGAATTTAGTAGTATTATACAACTGTCAACACAAGAAATTCATAATAAACCAGTATTACTGTATTAACATTCGTTTTATTATGTACATTTACTATATGTTTTGATCCAGCTGGATCATCATCAGGCAATACTCATGAAATGTATCTCTAATGTGAATCTATACCAGTGGTCACTAGTTAGGAGCACAAACATGGAACTAATGATGACCAGAGAGTTTCATTCTCAGAAAAACATATCTTAGTGTGAACAACGATATGCGGCAGCATTGAAAAGTATTGGCTTAATGATCTAGTGCAGTGCAGTAGTTTTCAAAAAGTGAATAATTGCATGAAGATGGCCAAGTAGGGCCAAAACATGTAGTAATTGATGTGATTTTAATGTCGTTTTAAATTTAAGAGAGATTGAGAATGGTTTTAAAGATGGAGGTGAAGGAGAGCGATACATGAATGCATCAGGATGCTCAAATATAGTATTACAAGTTGCAGTATGACAGTGCTGTAATGAATACTGAGCTCATAAAAGTCTTTAATTTTATTCTGTTTGATGAACATTAAGTACAGTGATGATAAGACCACTTACAGCCATTGGCCATATCAGTTGTACAATCTGTTTCCTTCCTTGACCAGCTATCAGAACTCGTGCAATTATGAAGTTGTTCACCTTGACAATATGAAAGTCACTTATGTTCAGTTATCTGAGTAAAACAGTTACAGAAGTTTCTCTGGGTACACTTTCGGTTGGCAGTATGGTGTTTTGTTCTGAGCTGGGAAACAGACATGTCTTACATACAGAGAACTTTCTTAAAGCAGCATAAGAAAAATAATGTTTACATCAAAATGAAAATAAATATATATTTAATAAATTATTTGTTATTGTAATAAATTTTAAAATCTGGAATATTAACACTGTAAAATATGTAATTTCAGTCTTCTTGGATACAGCCCACAGTAAACAAAATTATCAAGTTAACTGCCAAGTACCATCAGTTGCTTTCAGTAAGGCAGAATCCTGAACAACGCATCATTCTAAAACAGTGGTTCCCATGGGGTTGTCACAACTATGACAGTATTATAATCCTTTCTGGTTTCAGAAAACCCACTATCAAAGATAGTGTAATTTAATAATTATACTGTGTTCAACCACCACAAGAACTGCGTGGTATGGAGACATTTTCCCTGTACTTCCCGAGTTCCAACACAACAGTCCACACTGATCTCAGTATATCTTCCGTACAAGATGTCACAACAAAATCACAAGTCATAAAAACCCACTCCTAAAGACGCTATCGACAAGAGAAGACAACAGACGCCACAAAAGAAACTGGCCAATTGACCTGATTTGAATTATTAGGATTCGCTGCTGGACGACTCATCAAGTCATTTAAACAATCATAACATTAGCTTATAGAATGTATATTCTGATTGATGATTAATCAAATAAATAAAAAAAAAACCATGAAAGCAAGAACTAATGTAAAAGAATGATGTGTATATTTTAGCCACTTGTAACCTACTGGAAATTTAGTGTCATGTGATAACCATTTGACACTCAGCATCACCTGCGTAATGTTAAATGCAGAGGTACAAAAAGCAGCCATCATTTAGCGTACTTTTAAATTAATCATATTAACAACTTTTTTCAAATCTCATAAAAATATATTATTTTTAAATTATGTAGGTTTCCTATACATCTTTGTTCATTTACACTGATCAGTCTGCAGTGAACTTCTTGTTTCGTCGATTCCTTTTATGCTTAATATTTGATAAAATCTCATATGCTTGCTGGATTTCCATAAACTTTTCCTGAGCTACTTCCTTTAGAGCAGGATCTGTCGTTTTGTCAGGATGAAATTCTCGAGACAGGGCTCTCCACTTGGCTGTAATTTCTTGCTGAGATGCTCCACTGGAAATGCCAAGCACCTGCCAACATATGAGCTTGGCTATGAAACTGGATCTACAAACTCAGCAACTGTCTCATACTAGGCATTCATCACTTCATGATCAACATATGTCATTTACTTACTTACTCATGGAGCTGAGCCCTTCTTGAGAAGCCTAATCTGAAGCTACTCAAGAATTTCCCAGCATTTTACGGAACCTGAAGGTTCATTACCGTGTTCACAAGAGCCCTCCACTGATCCTTATCCTGATCCAGATGAATCCAATCCATACCATCCCATCCTATCTCTAAGATCCATTTTAATATTGTCCACCCACCTACACCTTGGTCTTTCCAGTGGTCTCTTTCCTTCTGGCTTTCCCACCAATATCCTATATGCATTCCTCTTCTTCCCCATTCGTGCTACATGCCCTGCCCACCTCAGTCCTCCTTGACAACATATGTCATACCAGGAATTAATTAATAAATCCATGTTTCACCCACATATGTTCTAATTAGGAATTAAGTAGTCCATGTCTCTTTCTCTCAAGTACACCACAGTGGGAATTCACCAGTCCATGTTTCTGTGAAGTATGTCACCCTAGGAAGGCAGAGGGTATCTCCCCCTAAGCCTTGAGGTCTATGTGGTTGATCTCCCCTGTGCCACAGTACCCATATGCCTCTGCTCATGTTTTCACTAACCTATTCCAATATAAATCCCAATCCTTCACCCTGAATACACTCAACGCTTAAGTTTCCAGTACTTTGAGAAAGAATGCATAGAAATTCAACTTTCCAGAAAGCTATGGTAACATACCTTATAGGCATTCTGTTCTCCATGAGGATCTGACAGATCAACGAGTTGTTTCCATATCTCGTACCAGCCATGATGCTGAGCATACTTCCAGGTATCATATAGTGACTGTTTGAGGTCAGTCCACAAGGGAGAAGTGAAGAAATGGTGCACAGCTTCTGAAATCTTTATCTCCTCCCCCTCACTATCCGTGAATTTGGCATTGAAACAAAAGTAACTTCCCCAGAGGGACAAGTACAGCATGCCACAGAGAGACAATACCATGATGCGCCTGAACAAAAGAGGAGCCTACAGTGTTGAAACTGTTAAAAACAGCGCCTTCAGTTCGACAGATTCAGCTTCATTATTTCCAAATCATGGTATGTGAAATACCAAGGCACAACATACGCTATATCCTACTCAGTTCTCAATTTCCTGTAACACTGTAACTTGGCATATTTTGTCTAAAATATATTTCAACCATAGTGAATAGATTACTCTTCAGTGCTCAGTAGTCTTCTGTCCTGTCTCAATAAGCTACAAAAACACCACAGGGTCCAGGGTTCAATCCCAGATCAGGTCTTGTGGTTGACAATGTGGCACTGGGGTGGGTTTTCTCTGCCAGTTCTCCTTCCTTCAGCTGCTCCAGAGCTGTGTAGCCTGGAGGGAGCCTATGTTGCATAGGAACATACTGCCTCCTTCTTCAGGGTCGAAGAGTAAGCCATGCAAGAAACCAGCAAAAGCAGGCAGCCATCCCCTTCTGTTGGCTTCTTGCATGCCTTACCCTTTACTTGCAATGATGGTGGCACTCTTCCTTCAATACGCAGGGCTCTCTCCAAAATTCACAGCGTTATTACCCAGTCTTAATATACCGCAGATTTGAACTTATTTTCTATTTGCAACCAGATTTCAGAGGGAATTTTGGATGCTGGGGTGGAAACTTTATTATTTCTATGTGAAAGTGCACTTTAAACTTTAAGACATTCATACTTTAAGAACATTTTCCATGAAAAGAAGGAATCTTGTACTTTAAAAGTACTGTGTACTTTTAAAGTCACAAACACTATATCATAAAATAGAAAATAAATTAACATTTAAATGGATGTTAGAGCTGTGTACTCTCTTGAGAAAAACTCTGTGTAACAAATGCTTCTAAACAAATATGTTGGAGACCTGAATTTTGTTATATAGTGTGTATAAATTTTTATTTTCAGTCAAATGCCTATCATATTTTGTATACCAATTTATATAACAATTCAAGTACTTACTTTAACAGAGATTTTTGTTGTTTGGGTTTCCGTCGCCATCGTTTTGATTTTATATCAAATGCCAAGGCAGACACAAATGTCATCAGTGTGTACCAGGTGGTATCATCATCCAGAAACCAGTGAAGTGGAAGTGTTGCATATGCCCCATATGTGGCCCAATGAATTGTGCCTTCTTCTCTTCCAATATTGCCAACTGTCCAAACCCCTACAGGAAGAAAATGACTACAATACTACACAAACAAATATTGACATTCATAAAATCAATAATTGTGACTCTATTCATACCCAAAGCACAAGCAAGTGGCACAAACACAATTAACCATCTCCAATTAATTCCTCCAACCTGTTCCTCTGGAATGGCTAGCCACAGAATTGAACTCCACAGGTATGCTACTACTACCATACCACAGAACCTTGTGCTGGAAAATGGTGGCTGGAACAGAGAGAAACAAGATGGTAAAAGCTTACAACGTACACTTAACACATGCTAACATCCATGCTTAAGTGTTTATTAAGAGAGCTCAAATATATACAGTATTCAGATAAACTCAGGAACATATTTTTGTTTTGAAGTAAATATCATGATTAAAACAGCTGTAGCTAGACACCTGGAATTTGACATGAGCTATTTTTCTTAATAGTCTAAAATATGTGTTAAAAAAACACACACCAAAAACTCTTTGAATTGAATATTTGAGGTTTCAATTCCATGACCTACATTCCTGAATTTTATATAAAATAAATAAAAATAGAACAGGTGACCAGCCTACCAGAACAACCTAATACAAAGCTTGCTACAAGCTGGGAAAAGAACAGTGTGTGAAATTAGTTTTTGCTGATGAAAAATACAGCAACTGCTTGCATTAGTGTAAGTTATGCCATATGCTGTCAGCAAGCTGATGTGGCAGTAATGTTCTATACTTTATCAGGGGCATGCTTGCTTCTAGTTTTGCCACAACAATGGCTATCCTGATCGAGTTTTCGTGGTTTTCTTCAGACCTTGATGGTCAATACCAAGCCAGTACCTTGATCTGATCATTACCACTTCCTTCTGAGTTGTTATTCATCAGTCCTGCCTGGCAGTCATTAAATACGGCACAAGACAACGTTTTCAGATAGCAGGATATTTGTAATGTACACCTATTATTTTGTATTCCGATAAAAGGAATTACCGTTTCGTGTGTCCTCAATCGATGTATGTGTCTTTCCATAAATTTTTTATCTTCGTTTGCATCCGCAACATATTCAGGTATGTGAAAAATATCTCTCAACCAACCACAACCAGCGTAACCACCAAGCGTACACCACCAAAGAAATGCCTGAGCGTCCCTTTCGAGGTAAATATGGTGTAAACCAAAAAATCCACCAATCAACCACAATACGTATGTTACGAACATACTTTTGGCCATCTTATGTGTCTAATCTCAACTCTTTTATGGAATATTTTCGCAATATTCTCCACCCGTGACCAAGATACGTCACACACCCTCACACAAATGTCATTGACCTCATACGGTACTCGCCCCAACCAACAATATACATACTGACCATACTGACAGTAGGCCATAGCTTAACCGCTTACGTGTGCTTGTTATCCAGCTGTTTGTTATTGTTCCAGTAATATAGTGACATCTGCAGGGAGTGATGCGAAAAACGTGCTTGTAATACGCATTCCACTCGCGAAGATGCCACTACTTCATGCGGCTCCAATCATTAAAGATGTACCTGAGGATATGGAATTACAAAATTTGATGCGACAGCTCAATTTTGACAATCAGAACAAACATCCCATACCTTTCCAGGCAATTGACGCAGTCAGACTTAAGATGGGAGTCAAAGAGACAAACGAAGAAACTAAGGAAGAAAGATGGGCATGGAAAGAGTCAAGGGCAATATGTTTGACGTTTAGAACTAAGGAATTGCCCCCTCATGTATATTTCTACAGTATGAAAATTGAGGTTACTACGTTTGTTGCAGCAGTACGACGAATACGAAAATGTTATTGTTGGAGGTGCAATTTTTCATGAAAGTGAGTGTTGGTGTAAGCCAAGAGATGGCGCAGTAATCGGTGAGTGGATGCACTGATGCGGGCATCCGGTATGTGTGTAGGACAAAAATGTACAGTAAGATGTAGTAAAGAGTAATATTCAAGTGAATCGGAGTTTTATTCAAAATAATCACCTCGAATCATCAATGCCAACCAACAGTTATAAATGTGGGAAATTCGGCCACATAAGTAAATTTTGTACGAAGGAAAATGCGGGGAAGCAAAATATGAAGGGTCTTGTATAAAAAAATGCATAAATTGTAACGGGGACCACAGAGCAAACAGCGAGCGATGCCCCATTATTAGAAAACAGAAAGAAATCAATGAAATCATGGTTCAGAGAAATGTCGGATTTTTTGAAGCACGAACAATTGTAGAAAAATGGTCGAGCCATGCGTCCCATTTAGGTGCTGGAAGCCCCCGAGGGTAAGCTGAACCAAATATGAGGAACTTCCCCTTTCTCGAAACGCCAAGTAGACGAAAGGAATGGGATACTATTGTGAAAAGCGAAAACATAAAGTCCCGAGCGAAACGATTGGATGAAATCCGGAGAGAAGTCAATGGAAGATGAACACGAATAACAGCAGGACTCAAATATCTGAACCGAGTTCAAACAAGACTGAGCAAAGGAACAACTCTAAAGACCACGCAGTGTTAGAAAAGTGTTTAGACGAGCCGGAGTACACTGAGATGGAGGATGAAGTCAAGAATGTGTGGGGTTTTGCCTTTGTTGTTCGTCATTACTCCGATGACAACCCACTTCTTCGGAACAGTTTGTTGGTCCTGAAAAGGACCGTGGTTGCTGAGATGCTGGACAGGTGAGGTAGCGCGGCGCGCACCGGTAGAGAGAGAGGCTAGTTGCAGTGATTTGACTGGCCACAGCGCGGCCGTTGCTGGAGTTTGCTTGATCGCCGTGCGGCAGGTGGGTTGAAGATGCGTGGTCGCGCAGCGCGGTTGTAGGAGTGATGAGGCAGTGGCTACGCCAGATGCCCAGTGGGTCGGACATGGACACGACCACCAGCAAGTCCAGGCGAGGTGCCCCAGTGCGTCGGGTGTGAGAGCCGGAGGGCCGAGGCAGTCGTGCCTGGAGCAGCCTGCCGATGCCTCCGAAGACCGAGCGCTGGCGACGAAGCCTGCTGGCTGATGTTGCTTGAGTGTGCCTTAATCGCAGACTGAAGGCTGGAGTCAAAATTTCAAAGCAATCGGCGAAGAACTTTCGGGGATTTAAGACTTTGAACAAACCAACATTTACATTTTTATTTATATAGAAGATAGAAAAAAGAAGATGTGTTACTATTTTTGCCATATAATCCTTTCCATTACTGAACTGGAATATGAAAAGTTTCCAGATTTTCAATATTCATTATATGAGGGGCAATAAATAGTTCCTGGAATGGTGTTATAGCACTCTAAAGGTAAGACATACAGCAACGCTTACCTAAACTAATCACCTTCAAAGTAGGATCCTTGCGCGAACACACACTTGCAACATCGATCCTGCCATTGTTGGAAGCAGAGGTGGAAGGCTTCTTTTGGAATCTTCCGGAGTTCAGCTGTAGCATTCGATTTGATGTCCTCCATGGTTACGAAACGAGTCTCCTTGAGACCCAATTTGAGAGTGTGAAACAGCAAAAAGTCACAAGCAGCGAGATTCGGAGAGTACGGTGGTTGAGTGACGACAGGAACGTTTTTACTCGGCGAGGAATTGCTGCACAACAAGCGATGTGTGGTACAGTGCGTTGTGATGCAGAAACCACTGTTCCTGCCTCTTGTCGCGCCGCTTCCTCCGAACCGCATCGCGCAACATCTGCAAAACTTGCACGTAGAAATGGCCAGTAACAGAACCAACTTCTTACTCCAACTCCGCAATGCTTGAGCGTCCCTTTCGAGGTAAATATGGTGTAAACAAAAAAATCCACCAACCAACCACAATACGTATGTTACGAACATACTTTGGGCCATCTTATGTGTCTAATCTCTCCTCTTTTATGGAATATTTTCGCAATATTTTCCACCCGTGACCAAGATACGTCACACACCCTCACACAAATGTCACTGACTTCATACGGTACTCGCCCCAACCAACAATATACATACTGTCGATACTGACAGTAGGCCATAGCTTAACCGCTTACGTGTGCTTGTTATCCAGCTGTTTGTTATTATTCCAGTAATATGGTGACATCTGCAGGGAGTGATGCGAACAACGTACTTGTAATACGCATTCCACTCGCGAAGATGCCACGACTTCATGCGGCTCCAATCATTAAAGATGTACCTGAGGATATGGAATTAGAAAATTTTATGCGACAGCTCAATTTGGACAATCAGAACTAATATCCCATACCTTTCCAGGCAATTGACGCAGTCACACTTAAGATGGGAGTCAAAAAGACAGACGAAGGAACTAAGGAAAAGAGATGGGCATGGAAAGAGTCAAGGGAAATATGTTTGACATTTGGGACCAAGGAATTGCCCCCTCATGTATATTTCTGCAGTATGAAAATTGAAGTTACTACGTTTGCTGCAGCAATACAACAATGTTATAAATGTGGGAAATTCGGTCACATAAGTAAATTGTGTACGAACGAAAAACAATGCTTCTCATGTAGGGAAGCGGAACATGAAGGGTCTTGAATAAAAAATGCATAAATTGTAACGGGGACCACAGAGCAAACAGCGAGCGATGCCCCGTTATTAGAAAACAGAAAGAAATCAATCAAATCATGGGTCATACAAATATCGGATGTTTTGAAGCACGAAAAATTGTAGAAAATGGTCGAGCCATGCTTTACATTTAGGTGTTGGAAGCCCCAAGGGTACGCTGAACCAAATATGGGGAACTTTCCCCTTCTCAAAACGCTAAGAAGACGACAGGAATGAGATAATATTGAGAAAAGCGAAAACAATAAAGTCCCGAGCCAAACGATTGGCTGGGATGAGAGAGAAGTCAATGGAAGATGAACATGAATAACAACAGGACTCAAATATCTGAACCCAGTTCAAACAAAAGTGAGCAAAGGAACAAATATAGAGACCAGGCAGTTTTAGAGAAATCTTTAGACGAGTTGGAGTCCACTGAGATGGAGGACGAAGTCAAGAATGTATTGGTGACAATAATCAACTTAGTAATAAACTCCGGATACGCTAAAGCAATGGTTAGACACCTGTGAAAAGCCGTCGAGCTTCATGAACGTCACAATAGAATTCAACGTGAATCTACCAATTAAGATAGTTCAGTGGAACTCTAGGTGCCTAAGAAGCAAGTTCCAAGAATTCCATCAGAGGAGCCAAACCACAGATGTTATAATGCTATCAGGTACCTGGCTTGGTTAAGCAGATAGTTCAGTGGAACTGTAGGAGCCTAAGTTTCCAGAATTCCAACAGAGGAGCCAAAACATAGATGTCATAATGCTATCGGAGAAATGGCTTGGTGAAGCAGATAGTTCAGCGGAACTGTAGGAGCCTAAGAAGCAAGTTCCCCGAATTTCAACAGAGGAGCCAAAACACAGATGTCATAATGCTGTCAGAGACGTGGCTTGGTGAAGCAGAAAGTGTATATCTAAAATGGTCTGGCATGGTGAGAAAAGAAAGGAATGAATTGTAAGGGAGGAGGGGGGAAGTTTGAAATTTTTCTAAATAACAAACTGAAATATTCCCATATGAATGGTTTGTGTGATGGTGATGGCAAAATTGAAGCGTGTGCAATTGACCTATATATGGGCCAAGATAAAATATTAATCATGTCATATTATGAGCAGCAACACAAGAAAATCGAGCTGAGGATATGAAAAAAATTCTTCACAAATTCAAAGGAAAATTATTGAATTCTTGATTGGCGGAGACTTCAATGGACATCATCATTTGTGGGGTAATTAGAAAGATTGTAAAACTGGCAACAACCTGTACCACTGCATCACTGAATTGGAAATGACGGCTCTGCCACACATATCTTCGATGTTACAGGATCCAAGGCAGCCCTCGAGCTAATTTCTGTGGACCCAAGATGAGCACTGTTATACACCTGGAAGCTTGGAACAGGCCCTTGGAATAGCGAACATTATCCAGTTCTCATCGAGTATAATGGCAAAACAGAGCCAGGGAAAGACAGCGTAAAGGTTTCTAGATTGCACAGTAAACACACTGATTGTACTGTCTTCATGGAAAAAGTTAAAGAAAAAATCACGGAAGTCGAAATGCATGACGGATGGATAAGAGAGAGGAATGTAAAGGAAAGGTATGATAATTTAGTCCAGATAATTAAAGGAAAATTAGCAGAGACCACTCATAAAAGAAAAAACCAGAACAACCTCGAAAATGGAGGACAAGGAAAAATAGGAAACAGAGAAAAAAATCAGAATGTTTATGGTGGAACTGAGAATGCGATAAGGCAATTAAAATCAGAAAAGCTAAATTGAATAAGTGGAAGTACTGAAAAATTATGGAGATGTTTTTGGAATACAAAAGGGCAGCAATTATCACAAAAAAAAATAGACAGAGACATCAAACAAGAGCACTGGAAAACTATCTGCGAGGGAATAAATAAATTCTCTGCGTTTGCTTCTAGATCAACCTCCTTACAAAAGTTACAGACACTGTGCTTTTCTATATAATATCTATAGATTTAGATCAGCATAGACCAACAACTGATGTGTCCTGTTTAATTTGAGTCCCACCTGGTATTCCTGGATATTCCTAATGGAATATTCTAAAGCAAAGCTGAAAAGCAGTGGCGATAAAGATTTGCCTTGTTTTAGACCATTCTGGATAGGAAATTTATCAGGCAAATAATTACCTACACGGACTTTACTATACGTTTCGTTTGAACACATTTTAATCAGCCAAACTAGTTTTATTGGTACTCCAAACTCTGTCAGAATTTTGTACAATACTTCCCTCCTAACTAAATCATAGGTTTTAATGAAATTGTGAATTGCTGGTGTACTATCTCATTGCACTCCCTTTTTCTATCCAGTGTCTGACGAATGTAAACAATCTGATCAGTAGTTGATCTCATATGTCAAAAATCAGACTGATTATTTGTCTTCCGCCTTTTGTACAAAATGCTACTGATTGTAATGAAATAATCTCTGCAATTTGCCAATATGTTTGCACACGTCTCTTTACATTATTGAAATATGTAGACTGGAGTTTAGGGTGCTGAGTTGTGAATTTGGACACTAGAGGGGTGAAGAGTAGGAGCTGGAGGAAACTGCATAATTAGGTGCTCCATAGCTTCTATTTCTCACCAAACTTCATGGAATTATCTTGACAGGGTTGATACGGTGGGCTGGACATGCAGCACATATGGGATAGGAGTACGTTCAGGTTTTCGGTAGTAACACTTGAAGAAAATAAATCTATCCCTGTAACAGGCCGTGCAGGCCCATATGGTCGTGAGACGTCGTGGCTGCCACATTTTCTAGACATTTGGCTCACAGATGGCGGTGAGTTGTCAGCCTTACGCGCCGTCCGCCCTTTACCACCAGGAAGATTCCTAGCACTCATTTCTGTTGGAGGCTGAGTCAACCCCAGCGCCGTAGTGTGTCTGGAATGATTAGGTCAATTGAAAGGCCCAACTAATTACTCGGGAATCGAACCCGTGACCTTCTGGCTTGTAGCATAGTGTCTCAACCAAATACGCTACAGAATGTCCCACCTGAAGAAAATACACCACCACAAGAACTATTTGTAAATGGGAGAATATTATTAAAAAGGATTTTAATGGAATATGCTGGAGGGTGTTGACAGGATTCACTTGTCTCAGGGCAAATGGAAGGCACGTGTGATCAGATAAATGAAAATTCGTGTTATTTAAAATGCTTGAAGTTTCCTGAGTGCCCGCGCAAGTGTTGTCTTGCTGAGATGAACTCGGATCAACAGTTTCATTTACTATAGTAACTTAGCGAGTTGGCTGGTTAGCATGCCGCCCCTGCCCTTGAAGTCGTGCTATTGCACATCCCCTGGCGGTACCAAACGCTACTATGTGAAAAGAGTAACCGTGCCGAGGCAGTCGTGGAGTGCTTGCGATTTGCAGTTGTTGCTACTGAATATATAATATTTATTCGTGCCGTTGGTATGTAATGGATGGAAACTGGGAAACCAGTGACGGCGTGTTTGTATTCAGATGGGCGGTTTTCTTTTTCCGCCTGTACTGCGTCTCTTCCACACTACTTGCACTCTTCTAGCTGTATTTTCCCTTCATTACGTGGCCGGCAGTTTCTCTTTCGCGCAGCCTTTGATAAATGTCATTAACCTTGTCAAATATATGCCATTTCTTATTTCTTCGGTGTCTAATCATTTTATCACTGCTATATCCTTCTTCAGTAGCCGGGATAGCCCAGTAGATATAGCGACAAACATACGGGCTGGGAGAGCTGGGTTCTATTCCCGAAAGAGGCAAGAGATTTTTCTCTACTGCACAGCGGCCAGACCGGCTCTGGGGTTCACCAGCCTCCTATCCAGTAGCCATAATCACGTATATTCAGGATCTCAGTTTCTCACAGCAATGGTTATGAGTTCTGTCGTCTGGGATATTAACTTCTTGTGCGTTGAAAGTCAACTGAAGTTTCGGAAGACCATGTCGCCTCCAATCTTACTATTCGACCCTGAAAATGCTGGTGATATATCCTCCAAAAAGTCGGATGACTTTCAGTAGATTATATAGTGTTACGTCACAGAAGCTAGGACTCTTAATAAGTAAATTAAATAAACTCATTCATTTACGGAGCTCAGCCCTTCTTGTGCAGCTACGCAGGAACTTCCCACCATTTTATTGAATCCAAGGTTCATTACCGTGTTCACAAGAGCCCTCCACTATTCCCTGTTCTGAGACAGATCGATCCAGTCAATGCCAACCTATCCTTTCTCTTTAAGATCCATTTTAATATTGTGCACCCACATACGTCTTGTTCTTCCTAGTGGTCTCTTTCCTTCTGGTTTTCCCACCAGTATCCTTTACGCATTCATCTTCCCCTATTAGGGCAACTTGCCCTGCCCATCGCATCCTCATTGTCTCGATCATTCTAATTGTACTTGGAGAAGAGTAAAGTTATGAAGCTTTTCATTATGCAGTTTACCCAAACTTCCCGTCACTTAATTTGTCTTCGGTCCAAATAAATAATAATAATTGTTGTGCCCATGGGGGTCGTCGAAATTATGTCTTTGGACTGTAAAAGAGGTTTTAAGCTGACACAAAGTCCGTGTTTGTGAAACGCGGAAGGGCAAACAGCCTGACAAGAGGAGGTCAGAGCTCAGCACAGCCGCTCTGACAAAACGGAAGCAAGCGCTCGTAAAGGCAAAACACTGGGAGCAATAGAAATGCTGAGTAGACAGAGGCTGGCAGAACGGGATTCGCCGCCGTGAAAAGTAATTATCCAATGAGCACTAGCCACCCTTAGAGATAGCGTCAGAAAGGGGCGGGATCTCACCCTCCCGGAAGTTGATGAGCCATCAATTTCAGAGTACAAAATTATCGAAATGGGAAATATTGGAGGCTAATCAACAATTATTTTCAAGGAATGTAGCCGGAGGCTATGTCCGTCATGGCACCGACAAGTGGGGGTTGGCGATTATCTGCATCGCTGTCTCAAGTAAGTCGAACTACTCATATTAGCCATGAAATATAAGGTGATATTATTAAAGTGCAAATTCAGTGACTAAATGAGCAACAGAACAGGCTAGGGTACCATGTGTCAGTACAGGAGGGAGAAAGAATATATGTGAACCTTGTGATTAATTACTGTATGTATGTGAATGTATGTAGATACTAGACGAATAGAGTCGGACGGAAATGTAGAAAACTTCATTGGTACAACCCGTTAAGCTCCTTCCCTTTACCGCTCTTGCGTTACACTACGTCTCATGGGAACTGTGAGCTCAGAGCCAGAGAGCAACACAGTCCGTACAGGAAGAATAAGCCGAAGGAAGAGGATAGGCTCCTGAGTAACAGGAGCCGACAAAGAGTAGACTACTGTGAATTCGTGTTTTGGTAATAACTGACTATCCTCCCCCCCTTTACTGCAGAAAAATTTGTGGCAGCGATAAGATATAGAAGAGCAATATTTGTGTCGCAATCGTTGTGGCACAACAAGTGGTGACAGCGGTGGGATTAGCCAAAGAGACACGGCTGACGTAGTAATTTAGTATTTTGTTGTAACCACCCCTGTCATCACGCCAATACAATAATAATAATAATAATAAT
>NW_019745084.1:0-208 GCF_002891405.2 Cryptotermes secundus
AAAATGAGGCCTGCATGGGGTGGGAGTAGACGGCCCCGGTCGTACCAAGACTGTGTCTGCCGCCACCATGTGGTATGTAGCCCAGGCTTTTGCCACATTCAGCAGAAATGCCTTGTATTTCAATTTTGAATGAGGGTTTACATTTTTGAAAACCAAAAATTAATTGAAAATGGCACAATTTATAAGCCACAAGGCAACTTTCTTTGTC
>NW_019745084.1:284-14988 GCF_002891405.2 Cryptotermes secundus
TTATACTCGGAAATACAAACAGGCTTCTTTACCTGTCCATGTCTCCTTTGAACATCAACCATGCTCGAATTGTGAATTGTGGAAAACATGTTCACAACACGAGTATCCCTCCAGGACTGAAGAAGAATATCCCCCTTCCTCCTGAATGTGGTTTCACCACGTTTCAGGGATTTACATTCCTCTTTCAGGTATGGAGGAAGGCCTCTGTTCATCATAATTGTTCCACAAACACGTACTTTTCTCGAAAATAGGTGTTCTGCAGTTGCCACACTGTTATAATAATTGTCTTGATAGACATTGTAATTTTGATCAAGATCGGGTTCCAAAACGGAAAGAATAGTTTCTTGTAATTTCTTTCCTTCACCAGAATAAATTTCTAAATTTCCAATATAGCCTGAAGTGCTTTCAGTAACTACACGAACAAGTAGGCCATACTTTGTAAGTTTCCCAGGATTATATGTTTGCATACGAAGCCTTCCCCTCCAAGGAATCACAGTTTCGTCCAAAGACTGTTGTTGGTTTGGCTTATGAACTGTCTGAAATTTCTGAATGAAAAAGTTCAATAAGGGCTGAATTTTGAAAAGCCTGCTTGTTGATTGTGGTTGCAGTTCATTATCATTGAAATTCAAACACCACCAAATTTGCTCAAATCTCTTACGGCTCATTAGTTTGCCAAAGATTGGAATTTCTAAAAATGGATCTCTTGACCAATACTCTTTCAGATTATCCCTCCTTGTATGCCCCATTAGAAAGATAATTGCAAAAAATTTTCTCATTTTTGCTGAAGTGACATCCACCCACTTCAACGCCTTATAACTTCTGTAATAATGTTCACGGTGTTGGAGATAGTATCTGTTAGTATCTGACATAGCATGTCAAAGACACTATCTCCAAAAAACAATTCCGCTACTTCAGACACTTGCGTTGGGTCCGATGGAATTTGCTTCACCCTGGATTTCCAGTAAACTGTCCCAAAGCAGGCTTTTTGTCTACTTTTCCCCATGTGGCTGTCCCCGCAATGTTGCTACCCGCACATTCGTCGGAGCTACGGTCACTTTCACTTTCACTGTCTGTGGTCACAATTTTTTGTTCGCCCCTGCCAAACTCACTATCAGATTGTGAGTCGTTATCACTAGCAGACTCACAAGGGATGCCAGATAACTTATCGGAGAAGAAGTCAGATGTTTCTTGTTCTCCAAGAAATCGCTTGGGTGTCAACTGCTTTGGTCTTTGATCCATATTGAACTACTGACTGACAGCTTGCTACATAAAGCTTGAAGAAGTAAAGGCATTTATTTTCCTTTAAGTTACAGCGAGGTCTAGTAACTGATTGGTCAGCAGACATTCCAGAGACTTATAACGCAGCTGTAAGCAGCTACGTGCTAGCTAGGTCGAGCCAGAGAGATGTATAGTGTGTTGCAACTTATCGTGTTTTAAAAACCTGTTAACACGCGAACGGTCCGCCATGTTTAAAAGCGAAAAACCTTTTAAAGGGTGTGCAGTCCGCAAAGTGTTAATATTCAGAAAACACATTGTAATAGTGGTTTATAATTGTATTAATATCCTTCTGAAGACAGTCTATAAGACTGAAACATTTCAAGCATAAAAAATTAAAAAGGAAAAAAATATTTTATAAGTCACACTGGATGGTGTTAATTTACCTTTATAAAATTATACAAATTTTTAAGTGTCTGATTATATATATAATAATTATCTTGCCAAATGTAGGTTAGTATCTTCTGCAACATGATAAAGCACATTGTGTGTTGTGTGTGAAAGTGAAGCTCATATATTGACTCAGATTTATCTTTGCAGTTACTGAATGTTGATGTCGGTGCTCGTTGGAGAACAGAGAATGTGGAGTCATCACATTTCAATACTAATAAAGATATTGACCGTTTGATCCGTGAAACAGAGACGATGGTGACCCAGGATCTGGAGGGTGGCGACCGCCAAAGAGCAATGAAAAGGTTGAGGGTGCCACCTCTGGGAGAACAGCAGAGCCCGTGGACCACGTTTAAAGTTGGGCTCTTTTCAGGCTCCTTTATCGTGCTTCTCATTGCAGTTGTGCTGTCAGGTGCTTAATTGTATGTTATTTATTAAGTTTTTTTTTATTTTCAGATGACTTGTTGTCTCTGTAAGGTGATCATTATTTTCATATATCAGTTTTTATTGAATTATGAGTGCTGGAAAAAAGACAGTGCCAACACTGCCTTACATGTGCAGAATTGTTTAAGTGTGTCTAAATGCACAGTTTACTTATTGTATGTTAGGTGGTGAGCATTTGAACCAGTTAGCATTACTGTTCGCCAAAGTGACATGCATATCATCACGTGTATTAGTGACTTATAAACAGGGTTTGGATTGGTAAATGGATCTATTGGATACTCACAAATCATAACTACAATTAATTCTTGCACACTCAATGTTGTGATGTGTTGCGCTATGCAGGACACCCCTCCCCCCGCCAGTGGTGACGTAACACCATCGGATCGCTGTCCTTACTAAGGTAACAGGCAAGTCAACACTCCTTCGTCTACCCCACCAGTGGTGACATAACACGGGATACCGCCGTTTGTACTCAGCAGTAAACAACTCCCGACAGCGTTGCTAGGCTGTCGGCAAACACGGCATCAGACAACAGTGGTTCCTATTACGTAACTGTTTTCTGTGTTGTCCATAACGGGGCTAAATAAGGAGCAGCGAAGACTATTCAAGAGTTAGTTACAAGTTACGAGTTGGCCAGGGAAGAGTATGCAGTCTGGTATTTGTGATACTGCCGATGGCAGTAATGTTGAGCTTGTAAATTGTGTGATTGTAAGAGCGAATGTGAAATCAAATTCGCTATATCCAATACAGTGTTATACACCCAACACGTGACAATATTACTGTAACTATAACACACCGTTCAGAATAAGACACGTGTACATACATACTTTTTTTGCTTAGACTGACCGATGCTATGACATCCCGGAATACTGACCATTCCTCCTGGGACATCTTGTATAGTGTATGAAACACCAGTGGATTTGCTTGGTTGACATGGAAGATTTGCACTAAGTACATAATAGAATAATTGTAATGTAAAACTGGGCCTCAAAATGGCACGTAGTGAAACGTGTCACCCTAGACAGCGAACCTCAACTGCGGGAAATAGTGGTGTGTTGACAGGACTATAATAAACATTATATGTAGTGATTTGCACAACAGGATGTAACAGTATGTGAGAGAGATTATAGTCTATAAATATATTATGTCAGGACCAACAGTTTTCTTTGCCCTGTGAGTGCCTGTAGAAGATGATAATATAGAGATTTTGCTATACGAGGGGGTACCCAAAAGAAACCGAACTTATTTTTTTTAAACTTATTTATTCAAATTTTAAGCACAAACCTTCAATCCCCTTCAAAGTACTCTCCACTTACACTAATACACTTGTCTAATCTTTTATTCCATTTTTCAAAACATTGTCTAAATTCATCTTTTGAGATGCTTGACAGCGCCTCCGTCGTTTTTTTCCTTCACCTCAGCAATAACAGCAAAACGCTGAAAAAAGTTTTGATCATTTCGGGACTCTTCTTTCAAAGCACAGCATGCTTCCACGCGACCTTGTTTTTGTTCAGCAGTCAGCAGTCGTGGCACGAATTTTGCAGCCACCCTTTTCATTCCCAAATCTTCTGTCAAAATTCGCTGAACTGAGCTCCAAGTCACTCCCAACAGCTCCACAATTTCTTCAGTGGTCCGTCGTCGATCTTCCTTGATGATTTCACGAATTTTTTCAACATTTTCATGTGTTCGGGCCATTGCAAAAACGACGATCACACAAAACAGTTGTCACTATAAACTGCCGAAACTAGTCCTTACCTTCTGAAGCAACGGTAGTTGGCTTATCGACTCAGGAATGTTAGCTCTATGCGCTCATAGCGGCAAAACGCGGTACTACAAAAGCTCTGCCCACAAAAAAATTAGTTCGGTTTCTTTTGGATACCCCATCGTATGTATCACAATGTGGACTTCTATCCTGTACGAAATAAATTGAACATGAAATATTTGTCTATTTACTTTATAATGCTGCAAGTTAATGTCCAGTTTTCTGAAGATAAAAACAGTAAATATGTATTTTTACTGTATTTTCAGGCATCTTTCATCGCTCTCGAGATGATTGGAGGATTGTGTTTCGTCTATACAGAGGTCCACTGCTCATTATTGAGTTTCTATTCCTGATGGGTATCAATGTATATGGATGGCGATCATCTGGCGTGAATCATGTGCTCATATTTGAGCTGGATCCTCGTAATCACCTCTCAGAGCAACACATTATGGAACTAGCTGCAATATTTGGAGTCGTGTGGGCTCTGAGTGTTCTCAGCTTCTTGTACAGTGCTTCTCTAAGCATTCCACCTTACGTCAATCCATTAGCTCTCATTACTATCATGGCTGTGTTCATCCTCAATCCGACCAAGACTTTCCGACATGAAGCCAGATTTTGGGCATTGAAGGTCCTGGTAAGTCATATGCAGTTAATAAATATTTGGATGGTAAGGATCCATTGAATGAATTAATTCAGATTTATGACTGTTTGCAACTAACTGCTAGGTTAAAGCGTTGCATCCTCTTTGTGGTGCTTACAAATGAAAATGGAGGGCTTACTGGCACACAAACATTTTTTTTTTTACTCATTTCATCAAGAAACACCCGATGATGGCCTCTGTAGGCTGAATCATGTGATTGATAAATAAAAAACTTTTGTGTGACAAGAACCTCACACTATTTTTATTCATAGGCAGTAGGTTTCCAAGTCACAAAGAGGACTTTATGTAGTCTTGTAGACTTTTGCCTCCATTTCCAAACTGATCTTGTTTTCTCTATAGCATTACAGAAAAATGTTGACCTTAATGACATATGTTTGATGCCCTGCACATTTCCTTATGTGAGAAGCAATTCTGGGAAAATTAGAATTATATAAAATTTGTAAGTTTTGAGGTTTTCACGGCGATGACTATGAAGAAAGTCGTCTTCTGGGTTTAGGCACTGTGTATTCTTCGTTTTGGCTGACGTTTCGGAGGAACGTAGCACCTCCATCTTCAGAGGAGGTGGAGGAAGGTGGAGGCGCTACGTTCCTCCGAAATGTCAGCCAAAACGAAGAATACACGGTGCCTAAACCCAGAAGACGACTTTCTTCTTTATATAAAATTTGTTCATACATTTTATTTACAAAGTGCAACATTGTTCTGTGTTTCTCAGTATATTGATATTTTATTATAGTGAATTTTGGAAAATTGTTGGAGATTATTGTGACAGTATTTCAATATTCTGTGAAAAATTTGTTTGCAAGAAAGAACTCAAGTGTATTCTGATTTCTTTTTGCAGGGTCGGATAATTTTAGCTCCACTATTCTATGTCAATTTTGCTGACTTCTGGCTGGCTGATCAGTTGAATAGTTTAGTAGTAGTTTTTGTTGATTTTCAGTATTTTATTTGTTTCTACCTGACAAATGACAACTGGATGGCAGCAGATGGTAAGAAATTGGATTTAATTGTCTTGTTGCATTGCATGACATATGTTTATAATTGATGTATAATATTTTGTGTTCAACTTTTTGACAGATATAAATGTTTGTGTTGATTATACTCAAATAATACGTCCATTGGTTGGCTGTCTGCCAGCATGGTGGAGATTTGCACAGTGTCTGCGACGTTACAGAGACACAAAGGAAGCTTTTCCTCATCTTGTGAATGCTGGAAAGTATGCCACTTCTTTCCTTGTTATGCTGTTCAGCACAATGAATGTGATATATACAGGTTAGTAACCATTGCTTCCATAAAAATATTTTCTCTTGATCATTTTTCTGAACAACTAGAATGGACCAGATCTAACATCTTTATCTTCTGTTAAAATAAAGCTGCATGTCAAACGATGTTCATGTTTTTGTCCATACCAGAAATGACCACAGAATTTGATATTACTAATTATATAATTATTTTGTGGAACCCATTTCCTACATTGCTTATGTAAATCAATTGTTTTATCATATGCAGTATAACCGCCGTCATGTTCACCTACACGTTTGGTTTCACTTTATACTCTGTCGCTTCCTTCTTGCTGTCTGGTTCAGGCTAGGGTGTGGGATTACTTTGAATTTGAATTTCTATATGCGCCAGTGAACTTCGGTGAAATCCACGAATTTGGAACAGGGAAAACAAAGGTGAGACGTGGATAGGCAGGCGTTTGGGGTTTCGACTGCTCAGACGGTAGGACGAGATTCTGTCGCAGGGCGACTTCTGGGCCTTGCTCACACAAGGAAAGAGAGAAAACACTTAAAACTTGCACTTCACAAACACTGTTGCTCTTTATTATAGATGTGAACTAGAATTGCACATTACAAGGCTGTAGCACTTTGAATTTGTGCACTGGACTCGGCCAACCCCGATTTAACTTCCGGGTGGTCACTCCTGTTACTCACTTTAGATGACTGACTCCTGTTATTCCCTTTTGGCCACTCACTCCTGTTATTCACTTTTTGCAACTGCTCTGGAGAGGCAGAAGTCCTGACGGTTCTGGGAACACCTGGTTTCCTCTCCTCTGAAATTTTGCTGATTGGCTGAACCTAAAATTTGGGTGTTACTCTCATTGACATTCTGCCAATCCCTAACAAGATCCTTGTTAATTTGGGCCTAAGTACAAGACGGTCCTTCTGACAGCTCTCAAATAAATGAAGGTATGCTAACGATCGCTCGGTACGCCCCTTTGATAATAATTGTGACTCGTATCTGTAAAGTATCAAATTTTCAAAGACTCGTACCATTGAAGTTAAGCATTGAAATTCCCAGAAAACGCAGTGGGATACTTCCTGCTCCATTCTGGGTTTTCAAGTGACCTGCAGCTCGCTTGTTCCTCAGAAAGACCAGATGTCGTCCTTGGCATCTGCTGGTGCTGGGGTCAATTCTGTATCATCTTGCGTTAACAGTAATACAGTTCGTTTACATGTAGTACATTGTAATCAAGAATGTAAATGAAAAACGTTGCTGAGGTTCCTGCATGGTGCGGTTACAGCAGTAAGTCTTATTATAAGATGAAAATTTCCATGATGAAGTTTTGCATAGCCTCCATTTGGTGAAAACTTCTATTAAATGTAAGAAAAGCCATTTCCCCCAAACATTCATGAAATAGGAACTTCACTGTAATTAAAATGTTACCAAATGTTTGATGGCAAAATCTCCTGTTTCCCAGTAGCTGAAATTTTACAGCAGTATAGATTTCATTTCTCTAAGAAGCTGATGGTGGAGTTATTCATTTACAGTTTACTTAATGGTGCTTCCATCAGCTGCAGTGGTCCGTCAAATCCTTTGCATAGGAAACTGGGTTTTCAAGTTTAAAGTTTGCTGTGTTTCCACAAGGAACTTACGTGGGGCAATCCAAAAGTTTCCGAAATTTGAATTTTGCGCGTGAATGGTTATGAGTACATCAAAATACCACTAGGTGTCTCCTCACACATCCTTCTTGAATCAGTGTGGCAAGCGGCATCGAGTTGAGTGGTTGGGTTTATTGTTGGTGAACGTATTTCCATTGTTGTGTTTCTGTGAATTTGCGGTTTTGCGATGGCTGACCTGAGAGTGCAGCATGTCTGTATATAAAGTTTTGTTTCAAACTTGAGAAAACCGCTGCAGAAATGCACCAAATGTTGAAGCAAGCTTTTTGTGAAAACAGTTTAGGCCAGACACACACTTACTTACAAATAAGCGTTTTAAAAATGGCTGAACATTGACTGATGATGACAATCGTTCGGGACGGCCATCAATGGGCAAAACACCAGAAAATGTCGCGAAAGTTAGGGATCTGATTCTGCAAGATAGTAGACTGACCATCCAAGACCTCTGTAACACCTTAGGACTAAGTTATGGTACATGTCAACGAATTTTGTCAGAGGAACTGAACATGAGGATTGTGGCGAAGTTTGTGCCACGACTGCTGCAAAATGAACAGAAGCAGCATCGCTTGGAAGTCTGCAGGGAACTTCAGCAACAGCTTCAAGAGGATCCCAACTTTCTTTCGAAGGTTGTCACTGGTGACGAAAGTTGGGTTTATGGCTACGACCCTGAAAGCAAGCAGCAATCGTTGCAATGGAATAGCCCTTCTTCACCTCAGCCAAAAAAAGCTCGACAAGTCAAGAGCAACATTAAGTCCATGTCGATCTGTTTTTTTGATATTGATGGGATTGTTCATAAGGAGTTCATCCCTCCTGGCCAGACAGTCAATAAAGAGTTGTATTGCGATGTTCAAAGGCATTTGAGGGAGGACATGAGACAAAAACGTCCAGAGAAGTGGCCCACAAACAACTGGTTACTCCACCAGGACAACACTCGACCGCATACGGCTTACATTGTGCAGGAATTTTTGGCCAAAAACAAGATGGCAGTTGTTCCCCACCCACCGTACTTGCCAGACTTAGCTCTGTGTGACTTCTTTCTCTTCCCCAAGATGAAACTCAAGTTGAAGGGGCGAAGATTTGATACAGTTGAGGAAATTCAAGTGGAAACGCAGACGATACTGAACACCCTAACAAAGAAAGACTTCCAGGATGCATTTGAAAAGTGGCAGAAACGCTGGGATTGGTATATGCGCTCCCAAGGGGACTACTTTGAAGGTGATGGTGCAGAATAAGATCTAGGTAAGATCGGGAACTTTTGGATTGCACCACATAATAACTGGAAGTAAATGTTATTTTGCTGAGGCAGGAGTGTGTGCTTAACAGAGAGAATGTCATGCATCTGCTGTAACCTGGGGGGGTTTTGTTTGTGATTTGTTGGCCTGTAGGCATGTCAGTTCTACTAGCAGTTTTGAGTCTCGATGGCCTGACTGGGCAGGAAGAGTTTCATACTCTTCAACCTGCCAACAGTTGTGAGATAATCACACTGTAGTTCCATATGTCAGAGGTCTTAATGTTACATAACTGTTAATCTTCAGGCCCCTCATCTGCACTGGTCTAGCTTAGGGCTGTTTGACTGCTATTACATCGTGGCATGTCATGCTAACCACATATTTACTTTTTACATAGATGCATATCGAGTAACGACAGAAAACCCGTATTTCTATTTGTGGGTGATGGCATCAATACTGAGCTCCTGTTATGCTTACACATGGGACATCAAGATGGATTGGGGCTTGTTCGATAAGAAAGCAGGAGACAACAAATATTTGCGAGAGGAAGTAGTCTATTCATCAACTGTAAGTGATTGTGATTAGCCTGCCTATATGTGCATGAATTTGAGAGGTATCTTCTTTTCATTAAATCTTGCTGTATCAAATTCAACAGATTAAATTTAAGGAATGCCTGCTGCCATTCAGTTCAGTAAATTGAGGGTGTTCAAGAACAGGATGCTGAGGGGAATATTTTGACCTAAAAGGAGGTAACAGGAGGCTGGATAAAACTGCATGATGGTGAGCTTGGTAATTTGTAATGTTGTATTTTAGCATCCTGTTGCACTGATTCACGTCTGTGATGTGTATGTATTGACTGTCTTCTAGTGCACACAGTCTCACTTGTCACTTCACTACATGTTTCAGCATCACTGTGCCATCCTCAGGTGTGTTATATACGTTAAACTATTGCACTGCTCGCCATCATGTGTTGTTTGTAAAATGATTTAAAATGTGTAATAATATTTATATATTAAAATTTTGTTAAGATTTATCATCTTATACGTCGTATTTCAAACTCACATACAACGCACGCAGCCACAAGAGGAGGACACGTCACAAGACGCAGTATACACAGAATATAGGAAGAACGACTCCCATAGCGGAAGACTTATATAATACACGAGTTTGAAATGCGACATATAAGATGATAAATCTTATCAAAATTTTAATATATAAATTTTATTGTAGTACATGACGAATATACAGTTTAAATCATTTTACAAATGACACATGATGGCAAGCAGTGCAATAATTTAACGTAAATAACACACCTGAGGATGGCACAGTGATGCTGAAACATGTAGTGAAGTGACAAGTGAGATTGTGTGCACTAAAAGACGGTCAGTACGTACACATCATGGACGTTGATAATTTGTACTCCATGCCAGACATTATTACAATGATCAAATCAAATGGTATGCAATGAGCAGAGCATATATAGAGTGAATTGGGGCAAATAGAAATACATAGGTAGTTTTGGTAGGAGAAATTGGAGAGGTGCCACTTAAAGGATGGAGGCATAAATGGATCTTGAAGATGAGGGTTGGATTCATTTGGCTCAGGATAGGGACCAATCATAGGCTCTTGTGAATAGGGTAGTGAACCTTCCAGTTCAAAAAAACATGGAAATTTACTGACTAACTCAGCAGCTATTAGATTTAGGAAGGACATTGCTCCATCGAGATTCTTGATTATCCGCTGTCCAGATTAACTGAGGAACTTCCAGAACCCCTTAGTCACTGGCTGTAAATTTTGGGGCATAATGAAAATTTCTTGAACGTTTAATACATGTGAGCAAAAGTCTTTATGTGGGTATGTCTATTGTCATTGAGTGAGGAATATCATTTGGTTTCGGAATATATTGTCACATGATGGAGTGACTATAAACAGAGTTTGGATTGGTAATGGGATTTATTGACACTTACAGATTGTAACTAGTAACTATAGCACTATTGCTAATTCACACACACTACAATCCACTCTAGCATGTACTGAGTCTTCTCATTATGCTGTATCTTCATCAGTTGTCGCCTTGTAACAGCTTCCAATGCCATTGCTTCCTCAGCTTCTATGTCCATATCCATACTGGCCAGCAATTCTCTCTCAACTAAATTCTAGATTTGTCCTGTTTATAACACCTCAGCACAGACCACATAGAAAACACTGCTTCCAACAGTTCTTCTGTTGCGTCATGCAGCTGTCACACAGACTGCTTAGAGAGCACCACTTCCCAGTTAGTCTATTGGTGCATGTTAGGAAACTATTTCCTAGCAATGGACATTGTCTACAGAGTCATTAACAACAGGTCTGCATGCTACAATATATTGTCATGAGTTAATGACTGTGCATATGGTTCAGGTGGACAATTGGATTTACTGGATACTGGCTCTTAACTAAAGATAATTACAATACTTCTTCTGCCATATCTTCAGATATTCATTGCTTTGTTTTGGCCTCCAATAGAGGGGACCTCTGATACCTCCATGCTTGACAGCACTGGCATCAGACCTCACTGGTTCTCTCTTGGGTATGTGACCATAGCCGGGGTATGGATTGGTGAATTGGATGTATTGACCACTTGTATACATCACTCATAACTACACTTTATGGCTCACTGACACACAGAACAGTGTCCTCAGTCTGTTACAGTCTCCATTAGCAGTTTTCAGCTTCTGCTGAGGGAGATTCTTCAGTTTCCCACACTCAGGTCTTCCTGTCACAGCCTCCCATGCAGAACTCTTTGTCAACTGACAACACAACTAACTGTGGTCCCAGACTGGCGGCCATTTCGCAGTAACCTCCTAGTCTTCTTTTCACAGGCTGACTTCCAACTGACAACTGACTCTCACTCACCAACCAGCTACTTCACGTCACTTCACTCAGCTGAACTGCTGACAACTCCAACAACTGCTCGTTGCTTCAAATTGTCCTGCTTATAACTTATCAGCACAGACCATATAGAGAACACTGTTCTCATATTGTTGCATTGGTGCCTGTTGCCGCGGAAACTTGTTTGCTGAACCCTTGCTTAGAAACAGGTTGCATAACCTGTCCTATTGTTGCATGCATGTATGTTGCAGGCATTACCTAGCAACGGCAGCTGTTTACAAAGTCACTGCTTAGCAACAGGTCTGTATGCCACAATACATTTATAGTGAGTCTTGCTTTGAGGCTTTCGGTGTGTTGTTTATTTTACAGTTCTGTTGATAGCCGAAGTCGTGGACATTGCTTTTGGCTGATCAAGATCATCACCCCTTCACCTGCCCTTACAGTTTGTCCTCCTTCCTGGGAGGTAAGTAGGTTGTGCGGTTGGTGAAGTTTAGCCCTACAGATTTGTACTGGCAGGTGATGAGATGACATTGACCTGCCGAAGGAAATGTACGCAACTGTAGACTAGAGTTGAATGGTGAATTAGAAGGATGTGGAAAGAAGCAATTGCATCCTAATGAAGCTGTTACAATGACTGTTGCATAGTTTCTTATTTTGTGGTCGTTGCCTAGCAATGGTCTACATGCCACAATATTTAACTCGTATTAAGACATTCTCTTGGTTGCAGTAAAATTGTTAATTTCTCAGAATGTGTTAGTAAGAAAGAAATTTGCTTATCACAATTGTTAAAATATACATTTGAACCCCTGTTTAAGGTTTTAGTTCATTTAATATTTAATTTCAGTGATACCAAATCAATAATCTTTGTTTTAAATCACTTGCATCAAAGATTTTCCTCAGTATTCAGATCCACTGCTCCTCAGAGAAATCTTCAGTAGTGATATCTGGGTTAAGAAGACTCACTTAGTTACAGATGAACGTCAGAATGCTGGGGCTGATCCTTCTACAGAGATGACACAAGGACAGCTCAGCCAGAACTGTTAATCAGTTCTAAAGGGTTTCAAGAACCATAAATAGCACCAAGGATTTGTGGTTTTCTGGTCTTTGTCCATCATCTGGTATTTTGGACAGAGCACCGTGTTCGAGATAGTGAATATGTTTCTGTTCTTAGACACCTGCTAGAACTAATTGAAGTCATTGTAATCCAATGAGTAGGTGCCTCCCCTCATTTTATTTAATGAGAGAACAAATCTGTTTCCCAGAATGTTATGTTCTGTATGGAATACCAGGTGATGGGTGAAGTCAGAAACTTAGCAACTGAAAACTGTTGTATGTAACTCGGGCTTTTAAGTATTGACACGTAATGGAGTGACTGTAGACAGGGTTTGGATTGGTAATTGGATTTATCGGACACTTGCAGGATGTACCTACAAATAATTACGACACTGAGTTACATGTTTCAAAGATCACTGTGACTACAGTATGCATAAAGTCTTCCCAGTCTTTGCTAGCTGTTGCTTCATAGTGGTTTCTGATGACATGTTCCCCTTCCTGTGCATTTCCGAACTATTCCCAGTCTCGGCTACCAGCTTCTTACTTATCACAGCTCTAGTTCTCATCTGACTCGTGTTCTCTCATTGCTAGGGAAGCAAGGTGTCCATGGAGGAATTCCCTGACAACAGCTGTTGTACTATCACCTGTTCTCACAGCTATTACTTGCCAGTGGGTGTACATATCACATTATCTTAATTTGTCAGCCTTATGTTTAGTTTCTTCTTTCAGGGTTACTATTACTTTGCGATTGTGGAGGATTTCATCTTACGGTTTGGTTGGGCACTGAACTTATCTCTCACTACGATGGGTTATGTTCATAGTGATATTATGATTTCCATTCTCTCACCATTAGAAGTATTCAGGTATGTAATGCATAAGTTTTCCATTGTATTGTAATTGTATCATGTCGTACTAAATTGATGTGGGTTTTTTTCTGGGTGGGGGCAGAAATAGAGGAGGACCATATGGTGCAAGTGTTCAAGAACACAAAGCTAAAGAAAATATTTCTACATAAGTTAACTGAAGCCAAAAATGGAAAAGTGATGCATTCTGTGATTTACATTCTTCTAATATTACTAGGAAGGAGGTCATGGTTTACAGAATGTGTAGGTCAGATGGTGAGACAATAAATTAATTCTCAATATTGGCATGGAATCCTCATGAGGATTGGACACTTAGAAGACCAAGAATTGTTGCCAAACAGAAGTGTAGGCACCAGAGTCTTGTCACACATGGAAGGGAAGCGTGAAAATAGATTTAAATTGGTAAATGTAGAGTAAATTTGGCAGCATTTGTTAATATAATTATACATGTCAGTTTTATCTACAAAATCATGCAGTCTCTAATCTTTAATGAAGAGTTCTTTCTGTGCCTCACATGTCATCTTTAACCCCTCGAGCGTGACTTTTAGCGGAGCCATTTAAATCCCTAAGCGTGTGCGACGCACCGTCTGCGTCCACTCAAAGCCGTGCTGTAAGCGTGCGCGCCGCATATGTTGCGTCCAAACTTTTCACTAAGAATTCTTAACGCCTACGCTCTGATGTGTGTACTTCCAGTGAATGTATATGTCAGCTAACACTGACTTCTTTCATTCCTCGCTATCTGTTTGTGTGTGGTATTTTTTTTACTCGCTTTGCTTGGGACAAAGCATCTGGTGTCTGCTGCTTACGAAAGAGTTGTTCCAACTCACACTTGCTTACAGAGAGATAATTTGTTAGCTAACTTTCATTGAGTGCTTGTTATCTGTGTGTATTTTTTTATTACTGGCTTGGCTTACTGGCGACAAAGAAGCCGTGTCTGATTTACGATGTTACGAACCTAGGTGTTAAAGTTGGCTGACGCCCGTGTCAACATTTATGAATCTGTTATTCCTTTTCTGCTTCGCAACACCCTCTTATCGGAGCAACATGGCATTTGGTCACGTAACTTCTCTGGCGGGACAGTTTCTTGCCCCTGACGCTAATAAAATAGAGCTTTCAAAAGTGGGTTCCCACAACTTTGAATGAAATTAGGATATTCCTAGGTTTTCTTATGCTGATGGGAATAATTCAGAGACCAAACCTCAGGGTGTATTTTAGTAGGAAACATATGTTAGAAACACCATTTTTTCCCAATGTAACGA
>NW_019745084.1:15101-55220 GCF_002891405.2 Cryptotermes secundus
ACAGGGTTTGGATTGGTAATTGGATTTATCGGACACTTGCAGGATGTACCTACAAATAATTACGACACTGAGTTACATGTTTCAAAGATCACTGTGACTACAGTATGCATAAAGTCTTCCCAGTCTTTGCTAGCTGTTGCTTCATAGTGGTTTCTGATGACATGTTCCCCTTCCTGTGCATTTCCGAACTATTCCCAGTCTCGGCTACCAGCTTCTTACTTATCACAGCTCTAGTTCTCATCTGACTCGTGTTCTCTCATTGCTAGGGAAGCAAGGTGTCCATGGAGGAATTCCCTGACAACAGCTGTTGTACTATCACCTGTTCTCACAGCTATTACTTGCCAGTGGGTGTACATATCACATTATCTTAATTTGTCAGCCTTATGTTTAGTTTCTTCTTTCAGGGTTACTATTACTTTGCGATTGTGGAGGATTTCATCTTACGGTTTGGTTGGGCACTGAACTTATCTCTCACTACGATGGGTTATGTTCATAGTGATATTATGATTTCCATTCTCTCACCATTAGAAGTATTCAGGTATGTAATGCATAAGTTTTCCATTGTATTGTAATTGTATCATGTCGTACTAAATTGATGTGGGTTTTTTTCTGGGTGGGGGCAGAAATAGAGGAGGACCATATGGTGCAAGTGTTCAAGAACACAAAGCTAAAGAAAATATTTCTACATAAGTTAACTGAAGCCAAAAATGGAAAAGTGATGCATTCTGTGATTTACATTCTTCTAATATTACTAGGAAGGAGGTCATGGTTTACAGAATGTGTAGGTCAGATGGTGAGACAATAAATTAATTCTCAATATTGGCATGGAATCCTCATGAGGATTGGACACTTAGAAGACCAAGAATTGTTGCCAAACAGAAGTGTAGGCACCAGAGTCTTGTCACACATGGAAGGGAAGCGTGAAAATAGATTTAAATTGGTAAATGTAGAGTAAATTTGGCAGCATTTGTTAATATAATTATACATGTCAGTTTTATCTACAAAATCATTCAATCTCTAATCTTTAATTAAGAGTTCTTTCTGCGCCTCACATGTGATCTTTAATGTTTAATCAGTTATAGTTAAGGCGTATGTCTAATCAGGTTCACTTCACGACAGTGGTGGTCCTAGGAAAAGTATATCTTGTGGGACCCCACCCTCCTACCTCCTTAATTTTTTAAGAAAATACTTTTATTGCACAGTTTTTCTGTATTAATGAAAGTGAAAATGTTAGGAGAATATTAAAATATTAAAAACACATGACCTAAACATTAACTTGCTTTAAAATAATAATAAAAAACATGTTAATGCTCAAATTCAGATTGAACCTCTTTCTGGATTTCATGTTTGCAGAGTTTAAGTACATGATGCTAATATTCATACAGTGGAGGGCCCAAAAGCAAGGAACCATTGGATAATGTGGCCCTGTGCGTAATGTACCACTCTCTGAAATGGGTTAACAGTGTTCTGTTACATTTACAGATATGTGAGATTGCTGGTTAAAAAAATATGTTTTGAAAATATCAGGAGTTGCATTAGGCTGCATGTCTATAGTCTTCTTTTTCTTCTTCCTCCTCATGACACTTCAATTTTATGTGGGTAGCCTAGCAACTAAGCTTGTTCCCATCCTGAAATCTCACCCCATGACCATTCTGTAGGAGGGTTTCAGCATTCCAGCAGGGAGGAAGACTTGGCAGGGTGAAGTACAGCAGGGACCTGATGTGACAGTCCAAACCTTTAAAAACTCTTCAAGGGTAGAGTAATGGTCCTCTTTAGCCATTTCAGTAGAGTGACTGATTTATTGGGGAGACCGATTCATTAGCATGTTATGACTTGCTTTTCGCATCTGGACAGAAATAACTGCCTTGTTTTGTTACCTGCAGCTTGGGTGAACAGAAAGGGACGGGGCCACCACAGAAGGCAAGTCTGTAGTTTGCTGAAGATGTAAATTTTGTTTTGCTAATGGGGTAGCTGTTATAAAAGTGTCTTCGGAAGGGTGTAATTGGACCTTAAACTAAGAAATAACCGCTTTCACATGTGGGGTACCGGGTTCTGTATCTTTGGATCTCTTTATTCTCAAAGTTCATTATGTGATTGTCTAGTGCTGATTGTATGATGGATTTTGCCTGTTAAAATCAACCAATAGGAACCTATTCTTGTCTGGGAGAAAGGCCGTCGATTCAAATCCTATACAGGGGATGAAGCGACGCTCCCGCAGGATAGAGTTTGCAGAGAGTCTTGGTGTTTTGAATTCATCAGAGGCAGATGTCTTTGGGCTGCACCCTCCAAGTTTATCTAAATTTATCAGTCTTTATTTGGTTCGATTAATCTTTGATAATAATAAAAGGGGCACATTACTCCGTACTTGCTAATAAAGTTATAGTGTTTGCTTCTGAAATAAATAATTTGTGGAGAGCAGAAATTGTGTCGTTGATTTCTAGCAGTGGACAGGTTTTAAATATGCAGTTTCTCCGTTGCCTCAGTTATTACCATGACACGATCCTGAGAAGAGTCAAGTGGTCTACCAAAGCCGGCAAATAAATACAAAGATAAAAGGAGGATGGTTACACTGGCCACTGGCATCTTCAGAGTGTTATCTGTTTAGAACATTTTTGAGGATACGTCTTGTTTTGAGCAGAAGAGGAGTGTGTCCAACAAGCTCTTCCATATGGTGCCCACTGTATTTTAAAAATTGAGTGTAGTAACTTTCTAAAGATGATATAATGATATACGCTGTTTACTGATATTGATGCAGCCTCAAAGATGTTTTGGGCTCAGGGTAGCTGAGAAGGTTTGATGGGAAACCTGAAGGTGAATGGCTAATGGGACTGTGGTGAAGTATGATAGGCCTAGCTAACCAGTAGTGAATTTTTTGCTGTTTAGACATGAGTCCTGTAGTGGGAGGTTGGCTGTAGAGGGCATTGGAGCACAGGGCTGCTGCCAGGGTGTTCAAGGCTAACTTATGCTGAAGTTGTCTTTCATATCCTCAGGGAGGTTCCAGCTTCGCTCAGCTTTGTGGAAATGGAAGAGAAACATTGATTAAAACACCATAATTTGACCCAAACTGTAATTTAAATAATTAATACAGTTGAAAGGTACAGTGTAACAGTGTGAAGATAAGAGGATAGTATGAAGGAATAAGTGATTAAAATAATAAACTGATGGCCGGTACTACATAAATGTATTTGTTTTGTAGACGTTTTGTATGGAACTTCTTTCGCCTTGAGAATGAACATCTCAACAACTGTGGTAAGTTTCGAGCAGTGAGAGACATCTCGGTAGCTCCCATGGATACATCTGATCAGAACCAGATTATCCGAATGATGGACGATGAAGATGGTGTTATCAACAGGCGCAAGAAGAAACAAGGTCCTGCCAAAAAGAAGGAGGATCATCGTCTTCTATTAGAGGGGGAGTCAACAGATGATCCTGATAGTTAGGCTGCCACTGTTGTTCACAGATGTTTTTCTGAGATTGAGTTGCAAAACAGTGGTACTTTTGTGGTTTTAAGTGATACAGGTATGTCTCTAATGTTAAGTACAACTTTCTGCCAATTATGTGAAATTTTATATGTATTTTTATTGTGTTTTGGTCCTTGGCTGTCATGATAACTGTATATTGACTGAATCTGTTGGTATCTAGATTTCAGATTGTGATTATCTGGGCTGTGAAGAGGTTAGTCTTGAAGGTGGACCCAACAGTTGACAGGAACAGGCTGTGTTGTTCTTCAAGACCAATCCTGATGATGGCCCTAATCCAGAAGTCCACAGTCTGAACCCCCATGAAAACGCGAAAAGTTATATTAGTTCATTTCTGATCAGAGATAATATGTACTTAAATTTTTGTTGCCATGTTGTTGATCTGGCTGTCAGACTGGAATCTTCATTGTTACTTCCAAAGAAATGTTTGGAGTGGTAATTTTGCTGGAAGACTTCATAGGTGTGTTCTTAGAATATTTTCTTCAAATAAGTTTTATTTGAGATTGTTCATAGTCACTGCTGGGAGAATCATCAAACTGCAGGGTGTTAGAGCCTAGAATATAGTAATATTCATGCTTCGTATAGAGGCATCTCAGATTTTGCGTTTTTCGTACTCACCCTTGCTCTGCCATACCAGATTGTACATCAAAGCAGAGAAAGATAAATGACACAGTGAAAGTCAGCTAAGACAAAACAGCTTAAAAACGTTTCCCTGTGTAAGATATTAAAATCATTTTATAAAAATAAACTTTCCTGTATGCTTTTTGTACATTTTGCCTTTTAAATAAGTTCCACTGTGGAAAGGATTTCCCATGTGAATATCATGCATCTAGCTTTTTACCCATTTAATATTTTTAATATAAAAATATGTAGAGTATAATTTAATTCCCACATTTGTCTTCCACCTTTTCATCCTATTATTTTCTTTATATAGGGTGTCCCACGAGTTTGGTGCCATACTTCAGGAGCGTATGAATTAATTCCCACATTTGTCTTCTACCTTTTCATCCTATTATTTTCTTTATATAGGGTGTCCCACAAGTTTGGTGCCATACTTCAGGAGCGTACTCAGGGTTCCCTATAGAAGAACTTTGAAATAGGAACTCATATCCGCAAATGTAAAATAGCAGCGCTAGTGCGGCATTTAAAATCATTTCATTTAAACTTGGCGCCTCAATGTCGAACTGCATTGCATAGAGGAACAGCCATCCACCAGCACTCGTGCCATTGCCAAGATTGTGGGGACATCAAAATCAAGTGTTTGGAGGATCCTGCATGACCAACAGCTTTGTCCGTATCATCCAATGCGAGTACATGATGTAGGTCTAGCTGACATCGTACCACGAGTTCAATTTTGTCAGTGGATACTGAACCAGTGTTTACATTCACTGAGACACACAAGTCAATAGGCACCACAGAGTGTATATACGGGGATCAGAACACGGGTACCCCCGGTGAATGTAAATTTCAGAGTTCTCCGCAAACACCCTCTGAATGGTAAATATCTGCCCTGGTCACCCAAAATTCGGACAAAGGACATCCCTCTTCAGATTATGATTGGCTGAACCGGGCACACTGGGAGGTTGCTTAATCTTTCTCCTCCAATTAGAAGAGCATATATCCATGTGTGTAGAGTTTTTAGGGGTGAACTTTGCCACCTGCTGTGTGGCTGTCAAACTGGAACTTGGGGTAGCATAACACGACACTGCTAAAATTATGACTTCCCCTGTCAAAGTTTAGAATTTCTAAAGAACTCGGTCTTGTGTTACACATTAACTTGACTGGTTTACGGATGGGCAGCTGGCTTCAAGCTTGACCCAAGCCACTTACTGCATGTCTCAGGGGGGAAATCTGAAATTGTGAGACGAAAGTGAGGAATTTCACAGAACCCTAACCATACATAAAACATCAATTGACCATCCCATAAATTGGACAGTTACAACCTCCCAAGCGAAATAATGACTATTCTGGCTCAGCCTGAATAGGTTAATATTTCTTCTTACTGCCATTTCTCGTCCACTTCCACGCACAAATGTTAAAAAAAAAAACTAAATGTAAATACGAGGGGGGACCCAAAAATAACCAGAACCGATCTGTTGCGCACGCATGCTTTGCAGTTACGAATTGTGCTGCTAGGTGGTGTTAGCTGGGGGTCTCCCGCGACTGTTAGTGAGCTGGCGTCAGTCTGAGTTAAGTGGTTTGTCTGTGGTGCTCTGTTGTGTGTGTTCCTGTTTCAACCCTTTGGCGATTAGTGAGATGGATCGTACCCGTAGCACCAAGACTCATCGCCAGTCACAATTCTTTTAAGAAATTCTGGATTGTTCTGCACTTCACTCTTCAAGTCGCGGCAAACATTCACGCAGTTTTCTCTTTGGTCATCTCCGAGCAAGCGAGGAACAAATTTTGCAGACACCCGTCTCATGTATATGTCAGTATGTGTAAAGTCAGGGGAGTAAAGATGAGGCAGTGTATAGAGACATGTTGCTTTATACCCAGTGCTTGGGAAGCCATATTAAATGTACAGGTTTCAATACATAACAGTGTGAAGCAAAGTATCCTAACCCAGTGGCAGGCTGCAGCATGGTATCGGTCCCTGGCATCAATTATGCCAGGCCCTGTCTTATAAAAAAGAATTTACCAGGCTGTGGTCTCAGAAAAGTTGAGAACCACTGCCCTAACCTACATGCATTGTTATACTTTAACCAGTCAAACAATCATTTGCTTTTTTCTTTTTGGGCTGTTGGTCTATATAGCTCCGTTGTGTGGGGTTCAGAAACCTTCATTTGCAGAGATATGCCTCTTTTCCAGTGCAATGAATGTCACTGGATTAGTACGAGTGTTCTTTAGTTTTATGAAATAGAATACAGCAAACAGAAAATCGGGCAAATTTTTGTTTTGGGGGCCTGAAGTGAAGTGCAATGTGGAGGGAAAATATGATTCATAACACATGATATTGGTTAAAATTTAACATTGTATGTATGGGAATTTGGCCAGAACCAAATAAAAGGTTGATAAGGCTGTGAAAAAAAAAAAAAATCTGTGAGCACAGAATTGAAGAAGCTTCACTGTACAGGCTTAATGTTACTACTACAGCAGTCTGCTTGCTGAACTGTTGTTTGTGTGTAAAGGAAGGTAGTTTTGTTTGTATTCTGGTAAAAAAAGTTAAAGAAGCTGTAACTAAATATTTTATGTGAGTTACAGGGACAGGATACTCAGAGCACATTACAGTCTGAGACTTGTTGCAGAATGACAACAGCATGAAAGTAAGACATGTTTTAAGATCTGTGATGGTGTGTCAGTGAACTGAAATGTGTTGATCATTATCCATAATTTAATTTTATTTAAAAAGCATAACATTTTGAAAGCTGATTTCACTTCCATCATCAGTAAAATTGTTAAAACTACTCTGTTGGGTCCATTACATTAGGCTGATCTCACTTTCTGGTTGGAGGATGCATAACTGCATATCCTTCTACATCATCAACATGCATGTATGAGGTCTGAATATCTTAAAACTTAATAATTTATTAAAATAAATAAGTTTTGGCTGAATTTATGTTTAAGATTTTTTTGTACTTATCCCAGTTTCTGTAAGGGTGCATTTATGCCCTGTATCATGAATTTCATGGTTATATTTTATTATTTCCATCATGTGAAATTCTATAAACCAAAATATTAACATAAATGTATACTGTATTTACATTCAAAATCCAGATTACTTTCAACATTATTCTAGATATTGTTGTGTCTGTGGTATCTTTTATGGTGTATCATCATTGGATATTGACAAAGGCCATTACATCATTAGAAAGTTACTATAATGTTTTCAGCTCATGATGGGAAGCAAAAAACACAGGATTTTCTTCTGTAAGGTTGCCTGCTCAGCATATGACATATATTCAGAACTTTTGGCAAGAGCACATTAAATTTTTACTTTGAGTAGACAGTCTTACAGCAGGAAAGTCCTTATGTTCAAAAAGATCTCTGGTGTGGTGATTTTGGTTGTCATTGTATGAAGTAGGATCTAACAAGTTCTGATGATGATATAACAGTGTTTCACTATCTGATGATGAAGTGCCCTGCAGAGATGTTTTAGTCATCAAATTTTATGTAAACTGATATCACTATGTGCCATCTTTGTATGAGATGTATGATTGCTGTGGGAAAGTTGGTTAAAATATGAGGAATATATTGAATAATTTAAAGTTTGGTTGCTATGGAAAGCAAATGACTCATGAAGTACTCTTATTGAATTTTAGTTTGTATTCAAACAGTCCATCACAGATGCATTTTTCTTTAATGACCTTTGAATGAGGGGTCAAACGTTACTCCGTGGTTGGATGCTGTTTTCTGAGTATGGACGTTTATGTTCATTCTCTGTACATTCATGTGGTATTAGTTGTAGACAAAGCAGAGCTCTGATTTCTGCCTGGTTCATGCTGATTTGTTGCTTTACATACTCTTCAACCCTGAAGATAGAGGCAACATGTTCCTTGAAAAATCAGTTGACTTTCAACGGACTACACAGAGTAATATTGTAAGATAATGATTTAGTACCACATATTTTGTTCAGTTGTAGAGTGTGCTAATAGCATCTTCTTTATTAAAACCGTCACAACACAACTATATCAAAGTCAGTGCCTAGTTTTGGCCCTGCTACATGTTTCGGCTATTAAAAGCCATCATCAGACAAATACATGGCCAACATATATACAGCCACTGAACTGCAGTACTAATAAAATTGGATACAATAATATTAATTATATTAAAATACTTGGCATAAAAATGCAATGAATTAGTTTATATAAAACAAAATATATAGTATAAAACAAGAATAAAATTCTTCAATTGATGCTTTACATCATTGAGTCAGTCGTTGGTTTTTGTGGTTTTATTGCATTCCCACGGACAAATTGGAGTATTCTATGTTTTGTGTATATATATAATAAACTGTTATTGGAGGCTTGTGATGTAGCTGTAGTAATATTAATGTTAATTATTTAGTCGGTGCCTCATCTTAGAAAGTATTGTCCGTTCTATAGGGAATGAAAAAAATGCTAATAGCATCTTATACACTTAATTGGGTTTCTGGACTTTGTCATGACAGGACACTGGTCATGTGAACTGGACCATCGATACAGCATGAAGAAGGACTTCTTCAAGGTGGAGACAAAATAGACGTGTCTCTTGCTCGTTGTATTGTAAGGAGGTGTATGCTACATGTTTCGACCTTTACCCAGGTCACATAAAATAAATTCACAGAATTACTGGGTTTTTGGACGTGTTCCATCATCTGGAATTCAGGAAATAGAAAACACGACATTTCGGAAACTGGATCTGTTTCCGTCTTCAGGTAAGGAAGGAAGACACCTACTCAGTTGGGCCCCTTAGAAAGATCTAATCCCAATCACTGGACTGGTTGCAGTTTCTTCAATTTGTGCTGCTCCATTCAGTAAGATGTGTTCAACTCAGGCTAATAACAATTTTTGGAAATCGCGGTTGCCAGTTTCCTTGGGGTGCCTTTGCCCTAATACAAGTAGAAAACTAGATCAGATACGAGTGCCTCTCAACACAATGGATGTCTTAGTTGCTTCTCCTGCCCCCTCTCATCTGTCGGAAACTAAACAGGCATAAGCTACCAGTAGTCAACAAAACGATGTCTCAGACGAACATACTGTGCACACGGAAGATGCCCCATTCTTTCTGATTTAATGTCGAATGGTAGGCATGGCCTAATTTGAGGTACCATGTGGGCATTTCCTTGTGGGAACTATCTGACAGAAAAAAAACAATTCACAATTTAAGAGTAAGAACCGGTCAAAAGCAGAATTTATTTACTGCCACCGCATTCCAATGTGCCCTCTCCCCACCCCTTGAACCCAGTGGTAGTCCATCACTTTGATGTGCAAGGTCACTCCACTTGCCCAGTCTACATCAATGATCACTGCTGCAGCAATTGCTTCTAGAGTCTTTTGGGAGTAACATCTGCCTATCGAAATGCTGCTCAACTTGTACTACATGATCGCCAGTCCCCCCTGCCGCTCCGTTATGCTGCTTTCAAAACCGCTTGGACTGGAACTGAACTTCAAGCATGTTGATGTGCTGAAGAAAGAACACTTGGAACTCGACTTCTTAAAGGTACGTGGGAAACTTTGTAAACGTGTTCGTTATTTTGATTCGTAAGTTAGGCATATTCTTACGCCAGCAATTTAGTCACGACTAATGGCACAATTTTATTGTTTAGAGTTGACTGATGATGGCCGAAAGACCGACATTTCAATAAACTTCAATATTGGAGACAAAATCTGTGGTCAATGGATATGCTGTATATTATACATTAGTATTCATTATTGACTATGAAGAATGCCGTCTTCTGGGATGTGGCGCCACATAGATATTGTGTTAACCGACGTTTCGGAGGAATGTATCACCTCCATCTCTAGGGTATAAGAAATCCGCGAGCGAAGAGCCAGCGTGAGCAGGTGCTCTTACACATCCCAGAAGACTCATTCTTCATAGTCACCGCCGTGAAAACCTGGAATCCTACGTTATTGATTACTTGTTACATTTTGAACTTTGTCACAGGTTATCGGTAAACTCAGAGGCAAAGGACTGCACAATGAGAAAATCAGGGTTCTATTTGCGACAAGTGAAGATATTTTCCTCTTCGCCATAGTTTCCAGGCTGGCTTTGTATGCCACACGGAGACCAATTTGCTGGGGTTAAAGCGACTGGGGGGGGGGAATCTAACCACTGACCTTTATCTACTGACAAGGTTAAGAATTCGCAAAGCCATACTTCCAGTCCCCAGTACCTTGGTTCAGTGGTTTACAAAATGAGGGCGCCAGGGGGCGCTGGATGTGGGCCCCTCCGAGACCGTTTTCCGCTTCGGTTTAGACCAGATATTGGGAAATTGGTATCACTTCATGAAGCCCATCCATCGAACTTTATCCTTTGCCGTAATATTCCGTTAATAAACATATAAAAACCTATGTTTAACATTTTTCAATTGCCCATTTCCGTCAAGCTGGAACCAAGTACCACATAAGTAAAGCAAAAGTAAAGCTATCCGTGTAACAGGCCGTCGAGGCCCATAGTGTTGTGAGACGTTGAGGTTGAGCCAAGTCACCTCAAACCCCAGCAGTTAGGTGGGACCAGTCCTTAACAATTTGCAGTTTATCTTTACCCAGGAATAACCGCTGGCGCCCAACATACCCATTCAATTAATTCCCGATCCTGCCAATATTCTGGCAGGAACAATGTACTAATTACCTCCGAACCTATTACATTCTACAAATACGTGATATTCTGGCCGTCAACAAACTATAAAAATAAACCAGTCTAATTGTTTGCATTGGTTTTATCTAATATTAACAGCTATATATGTCGGTCGGGCAGGCGGTAGCGTAGTTGATTGAAGCACTGTGCTATATAAGTCGATAGGGCGCGGGTTTGATTCCCGATGAAATCATTTGATTTTTCAATTGATGTAATCTTTCCAACCGCACTATGGCCCTGGGGTCGACTCAACCTCTAACAGAAATGAGTACCAGGAATCTTCTTGAGGGTAAAGGGCGGCCGGCGCGTAAGGCTGACTACCTTACCGCCATCTGTAAGCCGACTGTCTAGAAAGTGTGGGCGCCTCGACGTCTCAAAGCCCCATGGTCCTTCACGGCCTATTACAGGGATAACTTTAGCTTATATATTTTGGTCCGTATTTAGGACCATCTTCAGGAAGTTTCATTAAATACGTCTCACGTTATTGAGATGTCCTAATATGGATCCATATTAGTATTAATTATGTTTATCGTGGTATATGTAATTATTAATAAATTATAAAAAATATGTTAAATTTTAAAAGTTCTCTCGTCGTTACTACGTAAAATTCTGTGTTGTTTGACACGCGATATGGGTGCTGTTTATCTTCTGGGGCCGCTGTTATGTTTTTATGTGTTCGGTAATATTCACGAATGCCATTCGTTTTTCAGTCTTTTATGCCTGATTCTTTGTGTCTTCTTGAATATGACGTTGTGGTTGAGTTTTTTCTCCCTTTAGAGTGTGTTATGTGCCTGTCATGGTAGCCGAGGTGGCTAAGGCATGAACTATCTTCCCTCGCTCGGATTCCGGGATCGTGGGTTCGAATCGCACACCAGACATGGATGTCTGGTATGTGTATTTCTTTATTCTCTGTTTGTGTAGTCCTGTGTTTAGGTAGAGGCCTTGCGACGAGCTGATCACTCATCCAGGGAGTCCTACCGTCTGTAAAATGAACACGAAACTGAAAAATCAGAGGCCAGGGGGCTGTAGAGCCAGTTAAAGAAGAAGAGTGTGTTGTGTGCTTATTGTATGGAGGTTTGTTTTCGAGTTTTTCCTCTTCCTGATTTCAATGTAAGCGATTGGTAGCTCGAATATAGCGAATAATTTCCATGTGTTTAATGCACTTTGCTTAGTAGCTTCCACTTTATTCCATTTTAGGTCGGCTTCAGCGTGTAGTCCTGGCAATTTTACTACTTTTTCAAGCGCAATCTTCTTGTCATTAATAATAATCGCCCACTCCTATTCTATTCGAGGTCTCATATTCCTAAATATAAACAATTTATATTTTTCAGGAGCTAATTATAATCCGCTGCTATTGAGATATCTACTTAACTCTATGGCTGAGTTTTCCGGCTTAGGTGGGGCTTCATCTGGACTTGTATCTATAGTGTAAATAGCCACGTTGTCTGCAAATTCGAACACTTTGCGTATTCCTTTAACGCTTTTATCCAGAGACGCCATGTAAATATTACACACCAGCGGACTTAAAGACACTTCCTTGAGGCGCGCCGTAACTTTTCTGTTGACGTCAGTAGTGTCTGATCAGATGCTAAGTTATCTTTCTGAAGTAACGTTTTAGCATTAGCTTTGAGCTTGTCATTTCTGCTAGTTTTTCAATTAAGTTATATTTATCAGTACATTATCGTACGCTGCTTTCATGTCCAGAAAAACAGCTCTAACTATTTTGATTTTTTCAAAGGCATTTGCTATGTCAGAATACACCAGTGACAGGCTATCCAGGCAGGATTTATTTTCCCGGAATCCAAACTGTAGGTTAGGTAACTTTTCGTGGTGGTCTAGCCAACAACTTATTGTGCAGTTTATTTTTAAATTTTTCCCCATCCGCTTTTGAGATGAATGTTGTGTATTGTTTCCATTCATTGGGGAAATCTGCAGTCTGTAGCCTCTAATATCGATGCAACTAGTGACATTTGGCCTTGTCCATAAGTACTCGCTAACATATGCGCCGAACATACATAATGCCAAAATACCGACAGAATTCCATTATAGCTGTTACTCTTCTATATAAAACAATATTTTGCATTCTATTCTCCGAATAGTTTCGTGTATGGTTGTTTAAATTGCCATTTAATTATTAAATAAATATCTTTGATTCATTTATTTCGTGATAAGCCGTTGTAACCTCAGTCAATCTTTTGTCGAGCCCCGTCGCATTGTATTTTAAAATCAGTTTATACGAAGACAGTCGGCTCCTTTCCTCACGGTGTCTAGTAATCACTGCTCTGCGCCGTTTTTCTTTCCGGCAGTGGAAAAGTCTGTGAGACATCATCATCATCAGTAATCTGTCAGACGACAGGTCCACAGTCTCTTCCGAAACAATTGCTCCACTTAATGCCATCTAGAGCTTTCTCCTTCAAATGACAGTATCGTCTTCTCGTCACTTCTATCCGCCCCTCTATCTTTCCTTCAATAGCTTCTTTTAGAAGGCAGTTTCTGCGTAAAACATGACCAATCCAATTAGCCTTCCGTTTTCTTATTTCATGTAGGATATTCCTCTGCTCACTGACTGTCTGTGAGACACGTCTTATATTTTCATTTCTATGTCGGTATTCCCTTGTGAGCCCCTTCATTGCTGGTAGAAATTTAATTTCTGAATCCTGTAAATTAATGCAGTTCTTTGATATAGGAATCCGAATTTTGCACCCATAAAGTAAAAAAGACACTTCCACCATCTTATGAAATTTCAGTAGCGTAGCATAGCGTAGTTTTCGTCCCTTCGTGTCAGGCGTGTTGTTCCACGCCTGTTTTGGAATCTCCGAGGTTTATTTTTCGTGTCGTAATTAACAACCTAGAAATTCAAAATTTGAAAACTTCCCGAAAGCTTGATCATTAAATATAATTTTCAATCAAACAGGATATTATCCTCTGAATGCCTTAGATTTGTGTTGAAATTTTAAGGGCGTCCTTTACAAAAAAAAATGATTGGAAATAATATTTCGCAATGTAATGACCTAAGTTCACAACGGCTTTCTTTACAGCTTATTGTGCTCACTTGCGACCGGTTTTTAAACGGCATTTCAGCAAAATACAAAATTTATTGGCCAAAACGAACAGAATACATGTTTAAATGTCATAATATTGTATAACATGGGATTAAACAAAATCTGCGAAACGGTTGATGGAATACTGTGTATATACTGTATATATATATATATATATATTAGGTATTTTAACCATTTTCACGAAATGTAGTATGAGCGTTATGTGGAGACCGATCCAATCTGAGGAATGTGCCTCCTGAGTTTTCAGGGTAGATGGTGTGCCACGTTTCTTCGAAACGTCGGTAACCACGTTACACGGCATCACATCTCATGAAACAGGAGATATTAATGACTGCGGTATTGTATCCTCCGGCCTTGCCCTCTGCATTGCTCTGAACCTCTAGCAGCCGAACAGTAGCGGACACAGCATTGTTACTGATTGAGCTGTTGGCAGTGACCGCACTGTCAGACTATTGGTCAGTAATTTCAACACAGTGAGTAGATGGCAGCATAATGTAACCCCCAACCACGGAATAAACCTAAATGGTACGGTGGCCTTGTCACCAACCAATAGCACTGCTCATCTGTCCTTTACTCATCTCTGGTATGAATAGTGGGGTAGTTGATTTTGAACGTATTAAACGTTTTAAATGGTGTGAGCGGTGTGAGTACAGGCAAATGTTATGTCATTGATTGATTTCGGTTCGTAGTTAGTGCCCTTCTTCACGTAATTAGTTACATAATTAGTAATGAACTAGGTAAGTTCACTGAATGTGTGTTCTCGAGGGAGTACATACGAAGTTTCATACTGCGTCTCATATGATCGGCTATTATTATTTTGTAATTGGGATAAACTTCAAAATGCTTGGCATATACTTCGACTTTCGAACTTTCATACTGCCCATAGCTTTTGTAATGCTACCTCCTATGGAGAAGGTTAGACGGCGCGAAATTTAAATCATTCAGAGAATGTATGTAATTATATGATTGAAATTTGAAGACTTTTTGGAGAGAGTACATTAATGCTTTGGTAATTCCTCTAGCTGGGGACTCTTGGAATACTGCAGACGGATGTTGACGAAGAGTTTGGTAACGACAGTAGAGTCGGCTGACACCACTTGTAGGTGCAGTGGGCGAAGCAACCATCATCCTTACTGATCTTTACTCCCTCAGCCAGTTATACAGTTTAGGTTATGATCTTGGTTAGAGTTTCTGTATGCTATACCAGAATTCGCTAATTCGTTTCCTACAATTTCAGGTAATGTAACAACATGCTTTTCAAACTTCTTACAGTTACTGTATTGACAATCTCTACTGCCAACATTTTGTAGCAGTCATGCATTAAGTACACCACCTGTCACCATATTCTGAAGGTATTATTATTATTATTATTACTATTATCAGATTATTTCAAATTCCTGTGGCCAAACTTAGGAGGTTGTTGGGATCATTTGCAGAAAAAATATAAAGAAGCAGTTGTCTGTTTCACTACCACCATTTTCGGGTTATGACATCTCAAACTTTGCCTCTTTTTTTTTTGGTATGGTCATGTGTTTGAGCCTTCATAACTTCACAAGATGGGACTTATGCTGCATTCTGTTATGTCTCGCATTACTACACAGGGCACTGTATTGATAACAGCAGAATTGAAATGGCATGATTGACTAATGCAGAGTGTGAAGATAATTCATCAGGTTGCACTCGTGTGAAACGGGCCTCTCTCAGGGTGCAGTTTGACAAACACTACATGAGAACAGCTGTTCCTTTTCTTGTGCCACTTGCACAAGGGCTCCAGCCAAGGAACAATAATCTTTGCCTCCGGTTCCATTAGTGGCTTTGCTTAGAGCTGTAGAAGAACTTGATTACCTGAGGCAGGCATTGTGGACTGATAAGGCAGCATTCACAAGACTGGAGTAAACACTCCACAACCTGTAGGAGGGGGCACTGATGAATCCTTGTGCAAATTGACTCTGTTTCTTCAAAGATTTGGCTTCAGTGTTTGGACTCAGATTATAGGCAATTACTGAATTGGAGCATATCTGACAGTGAATTGTCTCAATAGAATTCAGTATGCCAAGTTCCTTCAAAGACCACTTCCCCTCTTATTTGAGAATGTAACTCTTAATAATGGGGAGGGTGTGTGGTTTCTGCACAGTGGTGCTCCATCCCACTTTTCATGCCAAGAGCAGAATTGGTAGAGCAGTAGTTTTCCATATACATGGAACAACCATGGGGATACAGTTGTCTGGCATCCATTTTCTCATGATCTGATCCCACTTCATTTTATTTTTGCCAATATGTATCAAAGAAATCATTTATGCCATGAAGTACAGCATTGTGTAGATGTGGTCAAACACATGATGGTAGCCGCAACACAACTAGTCAAATGGTTCATAATAAGGAATCTCAGTGTCACTGTGAAGTGGATGACTGAGCTGGAGGACCTAACTTCAGCAGTTCTTGTAAAGAAATATGTAGTGCGTCCCCACTGCACAGATGTGTGATAAACGTAATGTAAAACTCAAGCTCAAAAGAGATGATAACCTCAGAATCTTTGCTTTTCATTCATTATAATTAAAGATAACAAATGGAGGTATTAAGTCCAGATAACTGCATGTATACATGAGTAGACAGTTATATAATTTTCTTAAGGTTGACTTCGAGAGTATACTACAAACAACTTGAAGCGTATAAATAAAATAAAACATACATACACACATAAATATATACTTACACTCCAGGTTCGATTCCCAGTAACATCATTGGATTTTTCAGTTGACCTAATCCTACCAGCCGGAATATGTCCCTGGGGTTGACTCAGCCTCTGACACAAATGAATAACAGGAATCTTCGTGGAGGGTAAAGAGTGTCCAACGCATAAGGCTGACAGCCTCACTGCCATCTATGAGCCGATTGTCTAGAAAATGTGGGAGCCTCAGTGTCTCTCAACCCCATGAGCCTTCACAGCCTGTTACAAGGATAGCTTTACCTTACCGTAATTTTCTTAAGAATTGATGAAATATCATAACTCGACTAGAATGATTAATTAAAAGTGATAAATGTGCATTTTTGCTTCAAATTATCTTCAGAACAATTTCCCAAATTTTGGCCATAGGAATTTAAGCTCTCCTGCATACTTTTCTATTGAATCATAGAATTATTTTTTAGAAGTAATATTAATTTATTTTTGATGGGGTAGTTGTTTCTAATTTGTTTTGTGGAAGGGAGGTGTTATTGATTAAATATCAAACCCCTCCCTTGCAAATTAACTCCATGAAGGTGGCAGTTTCTCAGTACCCTTTCAGATTTACCAGAATGGCATATGCTACACCAGGTGTGGCTAGTATGAAATACCTGTTTTTATGAAGACTAATGTTTTGTGGAATGTGATTTCATGCAGTTTGGTAGATAGATACCAACATTTCGGATAGGTAACAGGCTCTTTCAAAACATTGATATGTAGCTACGAGAATGCATGATGGCATGTCCCAGAAGCCAGTGGTCTTCATACTTACCATCATGAGAACCTCAAGAGTCAGAGTATTTTGTATTTTTCTGAAACAGTCTTTTACCTGTAGTACATAGTTTGCAAGTATTTGAAAACAAAGTGTGCGTGACAATGTTCTGATCTAAACGAGATGAATTAATTTGGGATCTGAAGACATGAACTTCCTAAGTAATACAAGTTTTTTAGTATTCCTAGGCAAGTTAAATTCAGTAGGTTATGATGGGCTAGGAATGTAGCTTGTATGGGAGAAAGGAGAAATTCGTATACAAATTTTTGGGATGATAACTTAAAGAAGGCCGCGAAAGAAATGGCAGGATTGTATTAAAATGGATCTTGGAGATGGAATTTGACCAAATATGAACTGATCCGATATAATTTGTATTAGTGTTATTGAAGTTTCTGTTACATGAAGAAGATCCTCATCATTTGGAGAGGTTGTATAATGACAGCAATTATCAGTGACAGAATGTTCTGATTGTATGATATTTTAAGGTCTAACAAGCTGGAAGGTAGTGGGTTTGATTCCTGATGAGGTCATTGGGTTCTTTCAATTGATCTAATCCTTTCAGCCGCACTATGAGCCTGGGGTTGACTCAGCCTGTAACATAAATGAGTACCAGGAATCTCCCTGGGTGTAAAGGGCGGCTGACGCATAAGGCTGACAGCCTCACTGCCATTTGTGAGCTGATTGTTTAGAAAATGTGGGAGCCTCGATGTCTCACAACCCTATGGATCTCCACAGCCCATTACAAGAATTGTTTTTTTTTTTTAACCAGAAGACATAGAAGTCTTGAAATTTTTCATAGGCATATACATCTAAATATGGATAATAACTTATGGGAATAGTACTATTACTGTATGTAAATGTTACTTGTGGTCTGCCTCCTCAATAGCTGAGCAGTGACAGTATAGCATATAAGTATAGGATTGGATTCTTTAGTTTATTTTGTATCACCATTTTAATACCCGTGTAAGATTTGTCAGGGACTGGAATTCATGCAGTTGCAGAGAGAGAAAAGTCTGTCCTTAGGAGATAAGAATTTATGCAAGTAAATACACCAAAATAGAGTTAGAGAGCAATAAGGTACATTTTCTGTCAAACAGGATCGCAGTAAAACACGCTGATGCAAAAAATGAGAAAGAAAGGTAGAGTTTTACGTGAACGTCCTCCCCATGATCAGCCGACAGCCAGGGACTTAAGGTCCAGAAAGGAACACATTACTCCCCATCAGATTCGATCTGGAATCCTTAAGGATGAATCTTTACCTACTGAGCGGAGTCTGCAGAGTAAGTAATGCAGGGGAAGTGTGAGATTGGCCTTAAAATGTAAGAATTACCTATAGTTATAAGCTGTCAGAGTTGGTCCCAGTGTAACAAGTGTAAGTTACCTGTTTATTTTTGGCCAGTTAAAGGATATGTTGATGCAGACAATTCAGTAGAATTCCACTGTAAAGTTAGCTTCCTGTAAAGAAAATTCTAAGATGTTTCTTACCTTTCTATATACAGAATATGCATACAAAATTCATTTAAGGATTTAATGAAACTTTCAGTGTTGGTATAAGAAACATAATACAATTTCACATTACCACTGGTATCCTGTAACAACAGTTGTGTGTGTGTTGTTGTTGTTGTTGTTGTTGTTGTTGTTGTTGTTGGGTTCCCTCCCCCTCAAAGTATGCATGTGGAAGTCTGGACATAGGTTGTGTCTTTCTGTCTATGTCAGCTCCTAAATCACAAAACAGATTTTGATTAAATTCAGCTAGCTGGAATGTTTAAGGGGCAGGCATAAAATGGTGATTGAAACTGATTATGCTGTAAGCAGATGTGTTTTCATGTGGCACTGAATTAATGGTGGCTTCTTAAATAACCCATGACATCCTATTGGAGTTGACAATCCCGGTCTTCTGAAGATCTTTCTGGATTATAAACCAGGGCCAGATTGTGGCACAAGGCATTTCCTACCTGTACAGTTTGTGACCCACGTTCCTTATTGATTCCTATAAATGTAGTTGTCCATAAACTTCAAATGACTTCCCTCTTCTTGCTTTTGCATTATTTGGATGGCTGCTGATTAGATGATGAAACTGAAAAGTGCTCAGGATGCACAAAGAAGTGAAATTTCTTCTATGTATTCATGAAACTGCCAGTTTAAGCAGGTAAGCCACAGGGGCAATATTAAGCAGAGGAACTGCCTGTCACATAATGAGACTGTCTGACTGGATGGATATTTGGAAATTATAATATGAAGACCTCTGAGGGTTCCACACAGTTTCATTGTAATTAGCCAGTTCATTCAAAAGTTACTGGAAGCACCAACCTATGGCATTACAGAAAAGAGCTAAGTTTAAAACTGGTCAAAAAATGAGATAAGTGCATCACAAAATTCGGCTTGTTAAGGGGTTCAATGCAAACCAAGTTATGTCTTAAAGCACAGTATTTTCCATTCAGTGGCGCATGAAATACAGAATTAAGTACGTTACTGGATAAACATCTAAAGCTGTCTTTTCTGCAAAATGACGTTTGATGACCTAATCCTCTTTTCCATAGCACCACAATTATGTCATGCGACTTTTGGTGGTTTAAATGAGAACCAACCTCCTGGCAGCTGCATACTTCACTGTAAATTTTATGAGTGGGTCCAATAGACTTAATGTACCCACAAAAATCAGCAGTTAATAGTATTTTGTGGCAGTACTGCAGTAAAGATATTTTTCATGAGTTTCAAATGTTGCAATTTTTCCAGTAATGACTGCATATTTAATACTTGCTAATTTCCTTTTACTCTGTGTCTGCAGCTGATAAAAGCATGGTTCACCATTTGGATTCTGTGGCAGCATCCGCAGAGCACATTAGGCCACGGCGCTTGCTGGATGAATACACAGATGTGTCGAGCATTGCAATGACATCTGGATGGACAGAGTATCTGGATCGGACTTACCACCTTCATTCGGCCAATAAAAGGTATGTATGCTGAATCGACATAATTTCCGATGTCCATTGCACCTCTTGAGGGAAAGCAAAAGTCCCAACCCTATGTTGTTATTTTTTAATGTCACATGTTATTTGCAATTATACTGTCATGTATGAGGGGTAGCATGACTAATAATTGTGGGTTCTAGAGTTGATAATTGGATTTATTGGACATCTCTATTACAGTTACACTTGATTACAACAGTTCACACATTTAACTCCTCCTTGATAACAAATCTCTCGCTGTATTTCTTCTGGTTCTCGGACTGGTCTCTAGTTTTCTACTGCTCAGTAGATCTCTCCAGTATGACTCCTTCCCTGTTTGACAAATACTGCTCCTTTCATGACCTGGTGCGGACCGCAGACAGAACACCAGGTCTTACTGTTCCTCTGTTATTCTGCGTATCCATTGCCATGGTAATGTGTTGCTGCGGGAACAGTGTTTACCTAGCTGTTGCCTAGCAACAGATGACTGTGTTGTGCTTCTGTAACTGCACACTTCTAGCTTTCAGGCATCATGTCACAATACTATACGTAAATGAGTGAAATTTATCAAAATTGTGGAAGCTATTGTCAAAAAAAAACACGTAAATGACACATTCGTTAATAAATTGCGTTTCTTTTTCATGGTAGTCAGGCTTCAGTATCTGGTGGTAGTTCTCTTATTGAACAAAGCGGAAAGTTGGAAGAAATGTTGAAGTCACCTAATAAACAACCACACTTTCTACGTCAACGTAAGAATGTTGTACAGAAGGATGTTGGTGCTGCAGTGTTTGGGGTAAGTTCATAACTTGAGGCTTCCATGAGAGAAGGAAATTGTTAGAGATAGTACATGTATGGACATGTGCACAAGAGTGGGACAAGTAGCACCACACAAATTACATGCATCAGTACATATTATTATGTAAAGCATCTTTGTGTATGTGCCATCATCAGGTAATGACATACTAGATTATATTTTCAACACATGATGATGGCCACAATCTCCATACTGCAGATTTTGTGCGACACCCAGGAGCTTTCTTCCACAAGGTTGTCTCCTCAAGGTGTGCCATACCCTCAATGATGTTTTAGGCAAAGTACAGTGGTCATTAATTTTAACATGAAACTAGTGCAGAATCCTGATGCTTTGCACATGAGTTGCTTTGCAGTGTGAAAAGTGTACTTCAGTTTGCAAGATGTGTCAGAGTTGTCTTGTAGCTAATCAGGACTGCTGACTGTTGTAGTACAAATGTGTCATGGCATATGCTAGCAAATTATGAAACTGTTTATAGCTGTTCATACTGCAGGCAGTCAGATGTATACCAGTAAATAGGGTTATCATTTTGGACGTTGTCCATTGTCTGTTTTGAAGTACAGCATTTCAAAAACTAGATCTCTACCCTAAATAAAGTTTGAGGGAAATTGGGGCCTCTGGACCCAATGATCAAGACTAGCTCTTTCTGATGGGTCCAACTGAGCAGGAACTTTTCGTCCCTTGAAAATGGAAACAGTTTCAGATCCTGTAGTGGTGTATTTAAAATAAATCTTGATGATAAACACTGTCCAGAAGTAATGTTTATTGTGACACGTTATCGTCATTAACATTCAGATTTTGCTGATGTAACTACTGTCGGTCTGACAGTAAGGCAACCATCAGATTTATGAAGATGATGGGATGTAAAATTACATTGTATCTTCAAAATAAAATCATGTTGGATGGGTTATATTCTTCAACATAAAAATATTGTCATTAATATGCTATTATCACTGACCATGTTCAAACAGGCCTGATCACAGTGGCCACATGGTCGAAGGCATGAAGTCTTCGCCCGCTTGAACACTGGGGTCATGGGTTCGAATCCCTCTTGAGGTATGGATGTCTGTGTGTGTTTATTCCGTGTTTGTGTTCTGTGTGTAGGTAGCAGCCTTGCAAGGGGCTGATGCCCCATTCAAGGAGTCCTTCAACTATTTATAGGATTAAGAAACTGAAAAAGTGGCCAAGGGCCAAAGGGCTATAGAGCCATAGAAAGAAAGAAAAATATTCACACAGAAAAACATGGTACGTTTTGCTATGTAGTACACTTTGGTAAGATGGTAGGTTATTTTAAAGTGAGACGCGGCATTTAAAGCATCCTGTTCTGATCACTAAGTTAAGGTCAACATTAATTTTGCAGCAGAACTGTGGGACAAATTAAATAGGTCAGCAGTAGTTTTGGTGTCTTCTGCTTTTTCTTGTAAACGTTGCATGATGAAAAGGCTTGGAAATGTTAGGCCCATTCAATCCTGTAGAGGACCTATTACAATCACTCTTTTCATTTTCTGTACACATGTAACAACATGAGAACTTATGAATGGATTTTTGTTGGGTACTTCATTGCAATTTTTTGGCCCATCACTGAACAGGTTAATCTTGAGGTAACACGTTAGACGCATATTCAGGAGGTTCCTGTTTTGAATCTTGTCCAGTTTTTCCCAGTCCCTACAGTCAAATGTCAGGATAGGATAAATGATATAAACTCCGTCTCAAGTGCAAACAATATATTTTGTGTCTTTGATCTTGCTCCCTACACTACATGTTTCGGCCTCAGACGGCCATCATCAGGTGTATAACACCTGTGCAACAGGATGCTTAAATATAATATTGTCAGGATAGCCCTTTGATTAGACTATGATGACATCCTACCAAATTTTGTTCAGATTCATCATCCTACCATCTGATGCTGTATGGTCTCAGTTCTGAAAGTGGCATCAAATTGGCTATGGAAGAAGAATTATTGATCCATTCCAATTTTGGTTAAACTCAGACAGCAGTGATGGGCACTTTACATGAAAACGTGAACATGTTTTTGCACCTAACTTGATGTTAACTCATGCATAACTTGATGAATATTTATAATAGCAAGAAGACATGGTACCCTGTACAAAACACAATACAATATACACAAGACTTTATCACTGTCACACACATCAGATAAGAAGATGGAACATATGTCATTTAATACGCGGAAAACCACCATGCGATATGTGCACATAATTAAAAAAATGCAGACTCCCAGAAAACCCCTCTGTTCCGTGATACATCATCATAGACTGTCAGAAATTTTAATTCAGTTTTACGTTTTTAACTCCCAGCTGAGTTATGAGTTTTACATTTTAATACATTAAAACCTGCATTAAACGGAAATCTGTCTTAAATGGAAATATTTTCAGGTCCCTTGACTTTGGGGCTGAAAAAGATGTTAAATAACGGAAACTGTCTAACGCGGACAACGGAAATCAAAATAAGCCTTTATACGGAAAATTTCCAGTCTTCCGGAATGCATCGTTTAGAATAATTTTGGCATCCTATACATTCTACAGAATTTTGTTTTCCCTAACTCTTTAAAATAAGCTTCTAAGGGTACTGCACTACCTGCACTGAGATTCAGCAGAATTGTTTTCCCCTTCTGGAAATTGTATTCAGTAAGGGCTCTAGGCCTACAGTTTTACTTTAGTCTAGCAGTTGTCATCATGGCTACAAAGACAAGAGTGAGACCATTGAGAATGGGAAGCTAAATTGCCATCCATAATCGGGGATATGAACCTGAAAACGGTGATGAGACTGGACTGTTTTTCTGTGTGCTTCCGAATAAATGGCTATGTCCGAAAGGTGAAAAATGTTTGGGAGGAAAACTGTGCAAAGAAAGATTGACTGTTTTTCTGTGTGGTTTTATGTCAGATGAAATGGAGAAAACCTTAGTGATGGCAAGGCAGCAAAGCCTAGATGCTTCTGAAACATGGACACATGTCCGAAAGGTGAAAAATGTTTGGGAGGAAAACTGTGCAAAGAAAGATTGACTGTTTTTCTGTGTGGTTTTATGTCAGATGAAATGGAGAAAACCTTAGTGATGGCAAGGCAGCAAAGCCTAGATGCTTCTGAAACATGGACACATGTCCGAAAGGTGAAAAATGTTTGGGAGGAAAACTGTGCAAAGAAAGATTGACTGTTTTTCTGTGTGGTTTTATGTCAGATGAAATGGAGAAAACCTTAGTGATGGCAAGGCAGCAAAGCCTAGATGCTTCTGAAACATGGACATACAGAAACTTCCCGTTGAGTGGAGATCCAACAAAAAGGCATGGATGACGTCACAGATCATGGAGGAATGGTTAACGGCCTTCAATGGTAGAATGAAAACGCAAAACCGGCATGTTTTGTTGTTGGATAACGCAACATGCCACCCCCATATCGAACTTTCTAACGTGCGACTTGCTTGGTTCCTTCCAAACACCACTAGTGTTCCTCAACCAATGGATCAGGGCATCATTCGGAATGTTAAGGTCCACTATCGTAAATGACTATATTAATGCAATCTTTGCTCGTCAATATAGATTCTACATCATCCGCCTCTGAACTTGCAAGAACTGTCGGTCCTAGATGCGGTTATTTGGATAAGTCAAGCAGTAAAGAAGTTGTTACCAGAATCTGTGACAAAGTGTTTCGAAAAAGCAGGATTTTCTACGGTAGAAGTTACTCCTAGTGTAGAAAATGAGAATGACTAGAAGGACTTACAACATTGCATGAATGAAGCTGCTTTCAGTAACTGCAATGCTGAGGACTACATCAACATAGACAAAGATGTACAAACAGAACCAGACACAATGGATATCGATGTATTAGTTGAGAATTTTAGAGATTATCGAAAAGGAAGAGAGGAGGAGGAGGAGGAAGAGGAAGAGGAAGAGGAAGAAGAGGAAAATGACATTGTGATAGAAGAAGAAAAGTGTAGAGTGAAGACTTGTCAGGATGCTGCCAACAATTTAAAGGTACTGCAGGAGTTTGCCATGCAACGGAATGATTCAGACATGCTTACTCTACTTTCTCAAGCTAAAGTGTTTGTGGAAAGTCAGGCAGCCAAGAGAGTAAACTGCGTCCAAAAAAGTCTGCCGAGTTCTGGTAAAATTATAAAAATTGAGTACTGCAATTTTTTCCTGTTCAGTGTAATGTTTGTACATGTTCAATGATTATAACGTGAATAAATTAATGAGCATGTTGTTTTGTTTTGTCTCAAATACGTTTATGTCCTGGTTTAGTTATTATAGTATACCTTGATTAAACGGAAACCTGGCTTCAGCGGAAATTTTTTCTGGTCCCTTGAGATTCCGTTGTAAGACAGGTTTTACTGTACTAATATTCAAATTTATAATGAAACAGAAATCTTAATGAAATTTATATATTTGTTTATTATGAATTTGTTGTGTTGACAGTTGTGTAACAGTACTGTATAGTACTATATATTTGGAACAAAAGCTGCGGAGAGAGAGATGTAACATGTATTTCAAGCTGAGTAACAATTTTTCTCTGTGTCTTGCAGTTTTCAAGATAATAAACAAAAAAGAGAAAACATGCTAGAGTAGGTATGTTATGTGTATATTTGCTAAGCTGTTGATTAATGTAAATGTTCTACAGAACTTCTTGTTTACATCAATGTTTGACATTTTTTATTGGTCACACATGGGGCATAATAGCTAAATCACTGGAAGTGCATATGGTTGCGTATAACCTATGTTTTGTATATATATAAATCTGTGTGTTCTAATAATATGGATTTTTCTTTCATTAAGGCTGCATTCACCAGTCCCAAAGCCCAGATTTCAGCTGTGTCCCTATCACAGCCGAAGAGAGTTGGTGAAATTTCTGTGGAAGGTCTTGAAGAGACTAGTCCTATACTTAGTCGACCATTCAAGAGGAGAAGAAATGTGAAAGCAAACCCATCTGCTTTTGAAGAAGCTTTTAAAGATTTTATTCTCTCTCAAACAGATTCTACGCATGCTGTCACAGACAGGTAATCTCATGATGGGAAAATTGTTATACATTGTGTTGCTACTTTGACAGTTGTCACCCAATTACAGAATGTTGCACTGTACCAGATATATTGAATAATGTGCACACGTTAAAAATTGTTACCCACTAGCCTTGAATTAGATTGGCAACATTGTCTAGAACAGTGGTTCTCAAATATTCTGAGTCTGTAGAGTCTCTAGCAACACATTGCACACTCGAGGACACCCTGATTTCTCCACATTTAAATTATGTGTTTATCAACTTTACTGATTCAAATAAAATTATTTATTGCTTATACCACTTTAAAAGATATTCAGTGCATGGTACATTGTACCTCAGTCTCTTAATGGCAAAAATGGCTGAGTCACCAGTGTGTAAAGATATGCAATTTCTAGTGCAAAATTTTTGTATGCCATTATTCCAGATAAACAGATTTTGTAAAACATTAAAAAAAGTTATTGAAGTAGTTTTCCTTCTAAGTTATATTATAAGTTATATTAGGAAGGTAACATAAAAAAAAACAAAGGTAAAGTTGTTCCTGTAACAGGCCATGGGAGCCCATAGGGTTATGAGACATCGAGGCTCCAACGTTTTCTAGACGATCAGCTTACAGATGGCTTGAAGGTCTCAGTCTTACACGCTGGCCGTCCTTTACCCCCAGGAAGATTCCTGGTGTTAATTTCTGTTAAAAGCTGAGTTGACCCCAGGGCCATAGTGTGGCTGGAAGAATTAGTTCAATTGAAAAATCCAATGACCTCATTGGGAATGAGCTTGTAGCTTCCAGCTTGTAGCATAGTGGGAAAATATTGCAGAAGTTGAAGTGTTTTTTCAAGGCCAAGTGACAACCACCATTAGTGCAGGAACTCAGCTGAATCATACATAATGATACACAGGATTTATCTTGGGATAAAAGAAGGACTGTAACAATGATACACAAGCGCACTTCATATTTCATGTTATAATTGCATCTTATCTTATTGATAACTTGGGGCATGCGGTAGCATAGTTGGTTGAGGTACTATGCTACAAGGCAGAAGGTCATGGGTTCAATTCCCAATGAGGTCATTGGATTTTTCAATTTTCATAATCCTTCCAGCCGCCCTGTGGCCCTGGGGTGGACTCATCCTCTAACAGAAATTAGTACCAGGAATCTTCCTGTGGGGGGGGGGGGTAAAAGGCGACCGGCGTGTAAGGCTGAAAACCTCACTGCCATCTGTGAGCCAGTTGTCTAGAAAATATGGAAGCCTCGATGTCTCACAGCCTGTTACAAGGATAGCTTTACCTTTTTTTGCCTTGTTACCTTATTGATGGCTTAATTAGACTGCTAATTACCATGGAACCTCCTCTTGAGGTTTCTTTTGCAGGCAGTGAACACTAAACTGAGGAAAAATCTTAAAAGTAAATGAAATTTTACTTCAGAGTTGCTAATTTGAACTCACTGAAAGTTAGTGTTAAACAAGTTAAATCTTAAATTATGGAAGATCTCTGTAAATGCAGATCATTGTTCTGTGAATAATCTTTAACCAGTACATGGGACAGCCTAAGCAAATGTAAAGTTGTGATATACAGCGTTTTCACTGTCAGATCATGTACATTCATTCTCACAAGTAGCATGTATTTAGTTCTTAATATTTTTCTATGTGCAGTTTAAATCTTTACAGACTTGAAGAATCGAGGCAAATGAGTGCAGTTTTATCAACGCTATCACTTCAGAGTAAAAAGTCAGTAAATGAACATGTTGATACAATGGAACAAGAGATTAATAAAAGACACTCTGAGTTGGCGACCCAGCAAAGGCAAACAAAGGATACAAGGTTGTCTGTCCAAGCAATTCAGAATAACAGGTCAAGAAATGAACACGTTGATATACTGGAACAAGAGTCAGACACTCCATCAAGATCAGCATCGTTTAATAAAAGGCACTCTGAGATGGCTAGCCCCTCAAGGCAAACAAAGGATATAAATATGTCAGCTCAAGCACTAAAGAATAAGAAGTCTAAAAAGAAACACATTGATACACTGGAACAAGAATCAGACACCCCATCAAGAGCAGCATCGTTTAATAAAAGACACTCTGGGTTGGCTGGGCCCTCAAGGCAAGCAAAGGATGTAAAGTTGTCTGCCCAAGCAATTCAGAATAAAAAGTCAAGAAATGAACACGTTGATACAGTAGAACAAGAGTCAGACACTCCATCAAGATCAGCATCATTTAATAAAAGACACTCTGAGTTGGCTGGGCCCTCAAGGCAAACAAAGGATGCAGAGTTGTCTGCCCAAGCAATTCAGAATAAAAAGTCAAGAAATGAACACGTTGATACAGTGGAACAAGAGTCAGACACTCCATCAAGATCAGCATCATTTAATAAAAGACACTCTGAGTTGGCTGGGCCCTCAAGGCAAACAAAGGATGCAAAGTTGTCTGCCCAAGCAATTCAGAATAAAAAGTCAAGAAATGAACACGTTGATACAGTGGAACAAGAGTCAGACACTCCATCAAGATCAGCATCATTTAATGAAAGGCACTCTGAGATGGCTAGCCCCTCAAGGCAAACAAAGGATGAAGAGTTGTCTGCCCAAGCAATTCAGAATAAAAAGTCAAGAAATGAACACGTTGATACAGTGGAACAAGAGTCAGACACCCCATCAAGATCAGCATCATTTATTGAAAGGCACTCTGAGATGGCTAGCCCCCCAAGGCAAACAAAGAATACAAATATGTCAGCTCAAGCACTAAAGAATAAGAAGTCAAAAAAGGAACATGTTGATACACTGGAACAAGAGTCAGACACCCCATCAAGATCAGCATCGTTTAATGAAAGGCACTCTGAGTTGGCTGGGCCCTCAAGGCAAGCAAAGGATGCAAAGTTGTCTGCCCAAGCAATTCAGAATAAAAAGTCAAGAAATGAACACGTTGATACAGTGGAACAACAGTCAGACACCCCATCAGGATCAGTTTCATTTAATAAAAGACACCCTGAGTTGAAGTCCATGGTTATACTAAGTGGCCCCTCAAGTCATTCTGGAGAGAAGGAATGGAGAAAAATGCATAACTCTGGCAAACAGAGGCAGAGCACTTCCAACAGAAGTATGAAGCCACAAAATGTTCCTTGGTTCCGTCAGTGGCAGGAGACAGCAGCAGCTTCTGGAAAAACATGTGCTTTTAACCTGCTCCCCAGGGAAGAGAGGAGTGCAAAACTGGAAGAATTAGTAACTGAAATTAAGAGAAAACAGGATGAGACACTGAAAGTAGACCTGATGAAGAGCCCTTTTATCAGCAAACCTGATGAACCAGAAAATATGAAAGTAATTCTGCCTGTAAATAAAAAGAAAGTCAGTCTGAAACCATCGCGTCCAGATTTGCTAGTGAATGGAAAACCATACAGGCCTCGTCTCAGACGTCCCAAATCATGGGCTACTCCAAGACTTTATAAACTCATCATTCCAAAGTGTGAAAAGAAATATGGGCTTCTGAAAGCCCATTGCAAAGCAGAAGAATTTGTTATATTTTTATGTGAAAAGGTATGTAATACATGTCGTTGTTAGTATAACTGTTACAGTCATCACTATTATTGGAACACAGAGGTTTATCACTGTGATCACAGAAGCATACTATTAGCCCCTATCGTAAGCCAGCTCAGTCCAATTCACATCTTTTCCATCTGTGTCCAGACCAGCTCTGGGGCCAATCCAGCCTCTGTCAGTGGATACCAGAGGCTCTTTCCCTGGAGCTAAATTGGCAGTGACATTAAGCTGACAACTCACCTCCATCTGGTGCCTAGGTCAAGAAAGATGGATCTATACCTCCACTCCCCCCATGCCTTCATAGCTTAATGCATAACTAATTAAAGACGGGGACAACTTAACTTTTTTTTTTTAAAGAGAGTGTTCTAAAATCTCATTTACATGTATATGGGTTCCACTTTTATTTCAAAGTTTCATTTTTCGAATAAGAGTAGGAAACACAGAAAGAATGACATTTATCTTCTTTTAGTCCATAGGACTCAATTCAGACTCCATTAATTTGTACAGTCATATTGTATCCTTAAATAAGTTTGCACAAATTGAGAAGTCAGATGAACATGTTGTAACCGCAGTGCAAGTGAATGTTATAAAAACAAATTTTGATGCAGTTTCTTCTTAAAGTACACACAGTTTCTTTGTAGAAGGAAGAAACCTTTTTGTGATATTCACAGTAGCGTGTGAGACACTGAGACAGCATTTATTATCAACATAATTGTAGATTTGACTCCACGGAACATATTTCATGTTCTTTCTCAACATTATTCAGCTGTTGGTGGAAGTCAGTCTTATACTGCCAGCAATTTATGGACATATTTGACAAAGGCAGTTCCCTGTTTCTTGATGTGACTAGCATCAGACGTACTTGTTTTTATCTGTTTGTTCAGATGGGACACAATCAGATTACAGGCCCACATTAGAGAAGTTTCCTGTGTTCTTTTACCTTCACTTGATGAGATGCGAGGCCTTATTTAATATACTGAGAGTTCCCCATTAGTGACAGCAAAAGTAGCCATGCAATGTAGATGAAAACTCTGACCAGGTATGGCAAATGAGAAGCACTGGTTAGGTGCATCCACATTTAGTGGATGATGAAAATATCGAAGTCTGATGTTTTATGTGGGAAAATGGTGTGCTTCCTGAGCTTGTACTTGGTGCCAGTGAGTGGCATGTGTGGGTATAATATAGTAATGTGATATAACTGTTGACATATACAGGGTATCCCAGGAGGAATGTGCCAAACTTCAGGAGGGTGTTCCTTATGTTATAGAATGCCGATATAATCCAAAACACCTGTGTCCAAAGTTGAACGGTTACGGAGATAATGGCCCGAGAAAAGTGTGGTCTTCTGGTGAGTTCACGCACTGTACCTGTCAGCTGGCATGTCTTATCTACATTTGTCCTTGAGTGTGGTGATGGCAGCTCACGTTAGCCCCATGCACTCTCATACCAAAATGCGCAGTCAACAATGTTACGTCGGCGCTTGCCATTCATGTGTCATGTATAGTGCTTGGAACTCTTAACAACAACTTTGACATGGCGTGCGAGTTTTTTGTAGTTCAATTTAATGGCTTCATGTCACTCACAAGTTAGTTTGATGTTACGTACATTATTAACATTACAGAAACCACATATTCCTGCCAGTTTTAATGTGTATTTTGTAATCAACAAGTGTGTAACACCGGTCAAAGTTTCACGCTTCTCTGGCCATTATCTCCGTAACCGTTCAACTTTGGACATAGGTGTTTTGGGTTATATCAGCATACTTTAACATAAGGAACACCCTCCTGAAGTTTGGCACATTCCTCCTGGGACACCCTGTATACACTCAAGTGCCAAAAGTCATGGGATAGCAGTATGTAAATTTACTGATAGGCATGTTCTTGTATTGGAGTGATAATTTCACATGTCATCATGGGCCGTCCCCTTGTATGCATATTGTTTATTCCTTGAAATATTTGCTTTCAGGTATCCACTGTGATAAGGCGCAAGAAATACGAGAAGTATAAGGGTGTTTTGGAAGAAATTAAAAGAGCACTTTATGAACTTGGAGTAATAAATTGTCTCATGGAGTATTTTGTATTCATTGAGGACTATCTTCCTTTTGAATATAGAATTAAGGCCATACCATGCCTCAGAGCATATGGACAACGCACTGGACCACCGTTGACCCCAGGTGTTGACTTGTTCGCTGATCTGGGTTATTAAGAGAGTTAAATGTAACCTATGTTTAAAAAATAATTCATGTTTTTATACTCTTGATTTTGTATGTTTCATCTGTAATATCTACTATAATGAATAAATAATAAAATTTTTGAAAACAATTTAAAAAATCCAGACATTTGTGAAAATTGATTACCAATATGAATCCTGTTTCTGGATGTTGACCCTCATAACCTAGGCTGTCCAGAATGTTGGCGATGACCCAGAAACAGGATTCAATTTTAAAGAAATTTGGCTTAATACAGAGTTAAAGAACTACTTCAAATTAAATTGGTGTGTCCTCATGTCTCATCACCTCCAGCAAGAAGAGGAATTTGAGTGAAAGGTCACAAGAGTCTTCTGAAATAAGGACCAGAAGAAGGAAAATATCAGGTTGCAGTGGAAATAAAGTGAATTTCACTTAAGAGGTTCCTGTTCAAAGCATTTTCTCACTTAATAAATTCAAATTATTTGGACCCAAAAATGCTCCCATAAGGCTAACATATTTTTAATCTACTTAATATACGAGTATTTCCCACATAAAAATCGCCATTGCAGTGCTATAAAACTAACACATTGCCCTCTTCATGCCTTTTTCAGCAGTTACTGTCTTCCAAGCTGACTTGTTCATTACACTACACTGGAAAAACAGGCAGACACATTAGTTGTACGGCTTTGCTAACGTGAATACAATCTCAGAGAGGGTCTTGTAGAAAACCCAAACCTGGCCCAACATGCCTATGAAGAAGGACACAGGTTACTTTGGGATGAAACTAGGATCTTGGAAAACAAAAGTAACAGCAAGCGCTGGAAATCAAGGAATTGGCCTGTGAAGTGTGTTTAAGTACAGTCAGCCAACCGAGTTTGGAAATTTCTCCAATATAGATTCGCATTAGCTAGGAGGCTGGCAACTTATAAGGAGGGTAAGTGTAAACTGACAAACTCTTTATGGGTACCAAAAGAATTTTAGTTCTTGAGTTCAGTGTTTGTGCCACAGATGGTGATAGCAGTAGGCGGGGTATTGTAAAACATAGAAACTTAGATTTTTTTCTCTGCATCATTGCTTCTGGATGTGGTTGTTGGGTTTGTTTGATGCATTTGTTTTCACTTCCCTTTCTATCTTAGTTTTGGATCTTTATATGCACTTCAGCAGTTCTTATTGTAATCTTGGTTTTGGGTCCCATCAGGACCCATGACAATATTATTGTACTTTTGAAACACGTATAAGTCTTGGAAAGAACAAAATGTTTGGTCATGGGTCCCAACAGGACCCAAAACTGAGGCTGACACCTCAGACGTTTACCTAATAGCTGTTATGCTATGCAGGGTTTGTCCACTGATTAAGCTCAGCAGTTCATAAGGGATCCACCAGAAATGTTGTGTTATTCGGAATACTGGACAATGGACGGATTCCAGGAACTCTTCTGGCTGTGGTGCAAATTTGGTATGAGTTGATGCCAGAAACATATGAACTCATGATGCTTATATTTTGATATTGTGTTGTAAACATGAAACCAGTCACTTTAAACTTTTAAACATCATTGGCCTTATCACATTGCCATAAATTCATATTTATTAGTTTTGGTTCTTGTACTTAATTATAAATGTTAATCAACTGTATGCCTTCATGTGACAGGTCTTTGACCACCTTTCAGTTCTCATGTATAGCCTATTTTCCAAAGGATATGGTGATTAATACTGTCCCTGTGTTTATGGCCCTCTTAGTTAGTTAGTTAGTTAGTTATTGGAGAGGGTGGGTTTCCCCATGCACTTAGACCTGTATTGGTCCATTGTGCTTCCCTCTATGATTTCTACCAGTCTCTATATCCTAGCGGTACTGGTGCTTACCATCAGCCCCGCCCAGCCAGCGAGACCGGCTCTACTAGCTGAGAGGTGTCTATAATGCTTCCCCCATCTACCAGAGGTATTAGAGACTGCTGTTGGGCGGGAAACGTCCGTAATTTGGCTCAGTGACCTCCTTTGGAGATATCAGGTTCTTTTACGTGCCGTAAAGCTATGACATGGGACCCACGGCTTAAAGTCCCTCCCGGAGGACTTGTTCCCTGAATTTTTCGCCCTTAAAAATTCGACGACCTCCGCCGGGTATTTGAACCCGCGTACTACGAGTCATGAGGTGGGAACGATACCTCTAGACTACGGAGGCCGCTTTTATGGCCCTCTTAGTGTATGCATCGGGTGATGGATTTTCATTAAACTCAGCAGGACTTAGTTCTCACAGAGAATTTCTTTAATGTCTTATTTCTGCAATTCCATTCTGTAACAGTACTAGGCGCCTGGCTCATATTCGGGAAGTATCCGCCTCAAATCTCGGTTGAGATTGTATACACTGAGAATTTTTTCTTGATTCCCCCACAGGTTAATGTTATTTCTGTTATCCTCACTGTACATCCCGCTGGATTTTCCAATTTATCCGATTCTCCTTTTCATAGAATCCGACTCTTATGTTCCGATCTTTCACATCGTCCCGATTGGCGGAACACACACTTGTTGCGCATGCAACCCCCTCCCTCCCCCTCTCACAGTGCACGGCGCATTGGCTCAGGCAGTTGTTTCCGTGGTTTCAATTCGGCCGGTCCGGGTTGAATGCGGCTCGTGCACGATTCTGCAACTTCTTCGCGTTTACTTTCATAAGTTGCCAGACATTTTTATTCACGGTTTTGTGGGCTTTTTTAAAATTTCCCCTTGACCCTTACGGTAACGTGTTGTGTGCGGTATTTCAACAACAAAATTTTTTTGCAATTTGTAGCAAATGTTTGAACGGCAACCAGAGTTTGAATAACAAAGTTGTCGCTTGCAGTAATGAAAGAATCAGACAGTGTCGTGAAAGTGCTGTTACTAGACGAATGATATAAAAGTACGCTTATAATTCGGTGCTGACGGTATATCAGCAGCATGTAGCAGGCGCTGGAGCCTTGGACGAGAAATGACGTGCAAACAGATGTCGTAGGAGGGAAGCAGAATCTGAAGGAAGAAGGCTTTTCCTGTGAACGCGATTGCAATGGCGGAAATTAAACTTCAGTTTCACAGCTGGAGAAATCTTGAACAGGTCAATAATTACAGATTGCTGAGGAAACATCTCATATCATAGAAGTATCATAGTTCGTAGTTACCTAAACCGTCGAAGCACAGTGATTTTAATGTGCACTGCCGAATTCAACATTAAAAATCTCTGTACTGGTGTTGCTTGGGGGTTTCAGACAGCACAGCAGTTATTTCTATGAAGAACTCCAAAGGTTGGTCTTTCATGTGGAGACGCAGTTTTTTCTGGTAAGATAGGAACCGAATTTTCAGATACTGTTCAGAAGAAAGACTTTCTCTAGGGGGTTAAGGGGTACGAATTGATGAGTCAGCAGTGCTTTTGATATGTCAGATTTTTTGAACTAAAATTTGAAAATGTATTTATTTAGTTAAGTTATCTGTTAAATTTGTGGGAGTCGGTATAGCGACTGGCTATGGGTTGGACGACCGAAGGATCGGAGTTCGAGTCCCGGTGGGGTCAAGAATTTTCACTTCTCCCTGTCTTCTAGACCGACTCTGGGGTCCACCCAACCTCGCATCCAATGGGTACCGGGGGCTCTTTCCTCGGGGGTAAAGCGGCCGGGCCATGAAGCTGACCACTCACTTCCAACTAGTGCCATATTAACGCTCGATAATTCTCTGCAGTGATAGCCCGAAATTACGAGTTTTACAGCCTTCACCTTGCCGTTATATTATTTATGTAAGCACATAGAGAAAAACATGCAACTTGTAGGGGCCTTGATTTTTTTTTTTTTTTTGCGTCAAAATTGAGATGCAAGTTAAATCAAGTTAAACGGCGAAACTTCTGGAATGTTCCGGTTTGAATAATCTCTTGGGCACTTCTACAGGAGGATGTGAGCCCTGCCTTCTTTATCGAATTCAGATGCATTTTCTAAGCAACCATATCCTGGAACTAATTTCATGGATCAGAGTCCTTCATGAGAACGTAACAGTTGTTCAGTTTGTGAAGAAAATCCGAATAGTCCTTGGAAACTGATGGTTCAATACTGTGTCCACCAGAGTCCGTCACCTGTTATGATCCTAAGCCGGTTGAATCCAGCCCACACCACTCCATGTTTTTATCTTTAAGTTCAATTTTAATATTATTCTTCCTCCTAGTTGTCTCCATTCGGTTTTGTTCCAAAATTTTGTATGTATTATCTCTCTCTCCCATGCATACTACATGTTGCGCCCATCTTATCACCCTTGATAATCACAGCCTGTGCATGTGACACGTTTGTTTAGGGGGATTTGTGTCTACTCATTTTTGAAGTGTTTTACTTGTGAACATATTTTTCATAATTACTTTTCTAATGAAAAATTTTAGGAAAATTATTAAAACAGTACGTTTACAAGTAAATCGCTGTAAAAAGTCAGCAAATGCTACAGATCAATCAATTTCATGTGTGTGCCAAAGTTCGTTCCTGTAAGGCTTATTATCTCCTAAAAATGCATTTAAGTTTGATTGGCTCAGTCGGTATAGCAACATGATATGGGCTGGACGGCCGGTGTTCTATTCTCGGCAGGGGTAAGATTTTTCTCTTCTCCACAGCGTCCAGACCGGCTCTGGGACGTACCCAGCCTTCTATACAATGGGTGCCGGGGGGAAATTTCCTGGGGATGAAGCGGCCGGGCTTGAAAGTGACCACTCATCTCCATCTAATGTGGAGGTCAAGAATACGTGGATCTATACATCCACTCCCCCATACGCCTTCGTGGAGTAGTGCTTAATCAATTAACATAAGAGAAAACTTGACCCATTTTACCTTTAAAATTCACACTATAAAATCAAAATGTCGTTAAATAGCTCACAAGTCATCCAGCATTCCGTAGATAAAACACAACAAATTGTCCTTAATAATATTTTTTGTTTTTATATAATTATCGTTATAGGGCACGCGGTAGCGTAGTTGGTTGAGGCACTATGCTACAAGCCGGAAGGTCGCGGGTTCGATTTCCGATGAGGCCATTTGATTTTTCAGTTGACCTAATCCTTCCAGACGCACTATGGCCCCGGGGTCGAGTCAGCTCCTAACAGAAATGAGTACCAGGAATATTCCTAGAGGTAAAGTGCGGCCGGCGCATAATGCTGACAACCCCACCGCCATCTGTGAGCCGACTGTGTAGATAATGTGGGAGCATCGACGTCACACACCCCTATGGGCCTCCATGGCTTGTTAGAGGAAAAGCAGGAAACCGCAGGAAATATGAAAAAATTGACTGGATTTGAGGTTCTCATGACGATGATAATGTAGAGTGCTACCTTCCGGGATGTAATGCCTTGTGTCCCGACAGTTCACAGACGTGTCGGAGACGCGAAACCGGTCTACACGACGTTATATCCAGGAAGATAAACCGTTCTGAGACAGTGCGTCGTCTGGAACAGTCGAAACCCATTGTCATTACAGAAATCGACATTGATTCTGTGGAACAAGTTCGATCAATCATGTTGGCCACTTCACTGGATGAAATGCCTAATATTTCTCTTTCTTCTGTCAAATATTAGCAAACAAATTGTTTTAAATAACGTCATATATTTCTTCAGCCAGAACATTTTGCGTTCGGTAAGTAATTAATGACGCACTTGTAAGAAGATTTATGGCATTTCAGTTCGTCTCTTTACACATTACTTTACGTTACCGGTATGCGGCCTCCTGTAGGGTCCGTGAGGCTAGTCTTCATATTCTGCGTTAGGCGCTGAATAGCTCAGGCAGTACAGCGACGTGTTACGGGCAGGGCGGCCGGAATTCGATTCTTGACAAGGGTAAGAGATTTCCCCTGCTCCGCAATGTCTATGCCGGCTCTGCGGCCCACCTATACAACAGGTATCGTGGGCTTTTCCCAAGGGGTAAAGCGGTTGGAGCGTAAAACTAGCAGAGTTCAAGAATGGTGGTGCTATACCTCCACTCTCCATATGTTTTCGTGCCATAGTGTTTAAGCAGAGGGATAATTTTACCACACCTATTATATGTAAGAAGGGAGACATTGTGTGCTGAACGGTTTCAATCATTTACGAAATCTGTTTACTTGGAATAATGGTATTGCAAATATTGTGTGCAGGTGTCGCTGCTAGTTGCATAGCGCTGATTCAGTCTTTTTTTTTTCTTTAAGCGATTGAGGCAAGAAAATAAATTTGACCAGATATTAAACATTTTGTAATTACGTTAAAGAAAAATGTAAAGCTATCCCTGTAAGAGGTTGTGAAGGCCCATAGGGTTGTGAGACATCGAGGTTTCAACATTTTCTAAACAACTGGCTCACAGATGGCGGTGAGGTCAGCTTTACGCGCCGGCCGTCCTTTACCACCAAGAATATTCCTGGTACTCATTTTTCTTAGAGACTGGGTCGACCACAGGGCCATAGTACGGATGGAAGAATTAGGTGAATTGAAAAATCCAATGACCTTATCGGGAATCGAACCCGCGACCTTCCGGAATGTAGCATAGTGCCTGAACCAACTACGCTACGGCGTTCCCTTTGTAATTACGGTACAAGTATTAAAATTCATTCTGTTGTATAGTCTATTTTGAGGTACTTACTTACTTACTTACTTACTTACTTACTTACTTACTTACTTACTTACTTACTTACTTACTTACTCCCTCACTCACTCATGGAACTGAGACCTTCTTGGGGAGAAGCCAAATCTGCAGCTACTCGAGAATTTCTCAGCATTTTAAGGAACCCGAAGGTTCATTACCGTGTTCACAAGAGTCCTCCACTGATCCCTATACCGAGTCAGATCAATCCAATCCATACCATCCCATCCTATCTCTCTAAGATCCATTTTGATATTGTCCACCCACCTACGCCTTGGTCTTCCCAATGGTTTTTTCCTTCTAGCTTTCCAATCAATATCCTATATGCAATCCTCTTCTCGCCCATTCGTGCTACATGCCCTATAAACCTTCCTCCTTGACTTGATCATTCTAATTATACTTGGAGAAGAGTACAAGATATGAAACTCCTCATTATGCAGTTTTCTCCAACCTCCTGTCACTTCATCTCTCTTCGGTCTAGATATTCTCCTCAACATCCTGTTCTCAAATGCCCTCAGTCTGTGTTCCTCCCTTAATGTCAGAGTCAAAGTTTCATACCCATAAAGATCAACAGGCAAAATTATAGTTTTGTGTATTCTAATTTTTATATTTTTGGGCAGCAGACGAGAAGACAAAAGATTCTGCACTGAATGGTAGCAAGCATTACCCGAGTTCAATCGCCTCTTAATTTCCTCCTGAATCAGGTTTAGATCTGTTATCATTGTTCCCAAATATCTGAACTGTGCCACATTTTCAAAACATCTGTTTTCTATCGTTTTGAGGTACTATGCGGATAATTTAAAGTTGGAGAGATGAGATGCTGGAGTGTGTAATGTGTTGGTAGGATGTCCGCGGTCCCGAGAAGTTTGTATACAACTGCTTTACATGGTAAACTCTTATCATAACGGTGGAGTACGAAAACAGAAGACGGAGCAAGCAAGTTGAAGTGGTGACGTCTCTGACTTGAATTCAGGAGGTGTCCGATATTAATCTTTGTCGGCACAGTGACTTATGAGTCTTCTTCCAGGCAAATACAGGGATAGTAGCTCAAATTAGCCTCATTCATTCATTAGTAATCTGTCAGACGACAGATCCACAGTCTCTTCCAAAACAGTTCCTCCACTTAATGCGATCTCAAGCTTCCTCCTTCAAATAAGAATATCCTCTTCTGTCCCCAAGGTCATCCAGCATCTTCTTACGTCTTCTTCCTCGTCTTCTGGTCACTTCTATCCGCCCCTCTATCTTTCTCTTATTTCGTGTAGGATATTCCTCTACTCACTAACTCTAAATAACACTTCTTCATTTCTCCCATAATCGGTACAACTGATCTTCTCCATCCTTTTCCAACACCACATTTGGTATCTCTGTTTTTGGAAAGAGACTATCCAGGAAAAGTGATAATGTGGTAGTTTTTCCATTTGCTTTCCACATCGCAGTACAGCAGCCGTTCAAACCACTCTGGTCACGCCCGTTGCTATACGAACTTGAACCATCTCGAGCATCATTTGCCGTAATCAACAACACGCGCAACCAAACAGGGAACACACAACACGAGACNTGAGTGCACTAAAAGACGGACACTGCATACATATCATGGGCAACTTGTTATGTTCGGGAAATCTCGAATTGACTGCCAACTTGACAATCAAAAGCGTCTGACGATACTACATAGAGAAATAATGAAACGCTTGATTGATATCATCTGCTACTTAGGAAAGAGGCAACTTGCCCTCCGTGGTCA
>NW_019745084.1:55332-56173 GCF_002891405.2 Cryptotermes secundus
ACAGAATACAAAACGACCTATTGACTCAATAAGTGACGTAAATTTTGGTGAGTTGATTGCTATCAGTTCGTCTATTAGATGCCACTGCTTCCCTTACCAAAAATAGTACCGCACGCCACTGCTGTATAGTCTTGAGTTGTTGAGAGCGACGTCAAATAAACAGGAAAACAACAGAAAAAAATGGATGTTATAACAACTGTACTGGCAACTTTCCTCCTAATATTGTTGTTTCGTCGAGTTTAACTGCTACTCTCAGTTCAGAAGAGGACTATTCTCAGTAAACTAGTCTTTAATCTGAAACATGAACCGTGAATTTAGTTCCTGGGTACAGTTTGCCTTTGACATCAATATCTGTGCAGTTACACTTAGCGTCATGCAAATAATTCTGTAAGGAGCTATAGTGGAGTCAGCAAAGGATTGTCACGCCGTCAACATTTCTGCCCCGCTCGCCTTACTCTATCCCCTTCCCCTTTACGATCATTACGCGTTCTACAGCAATAGGAGAGGGGATCAAGTTGGTAGGCCTGGATGGAGGACAGGGAAACAGACCGTCTTCTGCTAACAACCATCATCCCCCCCCCCCCCCCCCGTTAGGATCTTTGCCCGGCTCAAATACGGTACTGCTGTTAATGACGGATGCATTTCCCGTTCCATTCGCAAGTTTCCTTTTGGACAATTTTTATTTGGATTACATTGATGATTCGATGTTAGTTGAGGACCATGACATAATAGTGACGTAACCACGACAGCAAAAATTCTACGTTAATAAATTCAGGTTCCGTCAGGCTAGAATATACCAGAATTTTAGTTATACAGAATGTTAAAAAAAAAAAAAAAATTA
>NW_019745084.1:56184-74343 GCF_002891405.2 Cryptotermes secundus
GGGGGGGGGGTATAGTGCTCGCTTAAAGGAGCATAAACAGTCCCAGTCAACGAATGCCCAGTAACCAGAACCTGCTGAGATATGGGCGCAGTTCCTGTGATATCTGTAGCAGAGATTCTATGTCGTTCCCATGCCTTTCAACACAACTCTCAGCTCTTCATCACACAGAGTTGTGCACAGTCTGTCGAAAATCCAAAGTTTTACTCGACTCCCCAGGTAGGCACTCTCCATTCGTTGCTGTAATACCTCTTAAGTCATTTGATCGGCGCCGAATGCACCGAAGTACTTAAGTGATCCCACCGCCGAAAACCCAGGGCTGTTGAAGTCGGGAGATCATGCATGTCAGTTGACTCTGCCTCCTCGTCGTATCCACTGTTCGCCAAAATTCTGCTCCAGGTCTCTCTGGCAAAGCGGACAAAATGAGATGGTGCCACATCATGCGTGAACCACATCTGTTGCCGTTGATGAAGAGACGCATGTTCCAAAAGTACCGGTGTAGCACCAAAATAAAATGGGCGATACACTGCATCTGTCAGTCTGTTGGGTAAGGAAACTGGTCCTAAGAACTGATCGCCTAAGATGCCCACCCAGACATTGACGGATAACCAATGTTGTCTTGATGCCACGGTGATGGAGGACTGCCATCCGCCCAGGCACGGGTATTATGAAAGTTCGTGTCCCTTGTGTATCCCGCCACATCATTAAGCAGGATGCTGCCTTTACAACGCGATTTGCAAGAAGTCATTGGCAAAACACCTCCCTTGCATGATAGTCGGGAAGAGTGAGAGCTTGCGCTCACTGGATGTGGTATGGGTAAAGTGACTGTTCTTCAGACAGTGGGAACACCGATACCTTCAGCAGCTTCAGTTCTTCGCACACTGGTTCCTGGACCGTCATGCAGCCTTCTCAGTGCGCGAATTTCTCGAACACTCGCCCATATCTCAGCATTCGGTTTCTGGACATTCTGCTCATTGCAGTCAGTATTATATCCACTTAGAATGATTTGCACCCTATTGCTTGTCCGATTCGAACGATAGAGTGGTTAGTCCCAGAATACTGTGTTATGAATGCAGCGCATGACTCAGATTGGGTGCCACTTTTATAAGTACGCAAATCAGACTTGCAGCTGTGAGTATGAGGAATTGCCAATGGGGAACGGATTGCTTCGCACAATGTTTCTCAGTCGTCGGAACACACCCCAATGATGGGAAACTTGACACATGAGATATTGACATTAATAATTCAGCAACACAGAATTCATTTGCGCACAAACTTTCCTACATTGTATGCACAAGATTCTCATCAATACCCTTTTGTAATTAAACCTGCTAACATAACTGTGCTTTATGTAATGGTATTATAAAGCATAGTTTTTTAACAAATTCGGTCAATGATTAATATATTACTAAAATGTAAGTAATTGTAAAAAATTCGCTTATTGGAAAAATGACCCCTTTGTTCTTAGTATGGTGGGACTATATTTTTGTTGCAGCCGATCACGGTAGCCTAGAGGCCTAAGGCATGCACTGTCTTCGCTTGCTCGGAAGCCGGGATCGTGGGTTCGAATCCCACTCAGGGCATGGATGTTTGTATGCGTTTTTCTGTGTTTGTCTACAGGTAGAGGCCTTGCGACGAGCTGATCACTCGCCCAAGGAGTCCTACCGAATGTGTAAGATCGAGTAAACCGAAGTGAAACGGAGAGTGTCATGGAGGTAGGCCTAGGCCCCAATTGGGGCTGTAGCGCCACAGAAAAAAAAAATTTGTTGCAAGATGACCGGTGGGAAGGAATATGCAGAAGGTTGAAAATAATTTTCTTGGGGTGTTCCTAAGATAGCTCACGCTCATCTGATAATGAAGTCGGACCGACAGAAGGAAAGTCAAGAAGAAGAGACGTCATAGAACAGCTCTGTAATCACAGCGGGCTTCATCAGTCGGATTGTGCGACCGCAGAGCCGAATGAGAGAGGACATGTCAGTGTACACGGAGGATCTCGCGTTGTTGAACGTGTTACCTACGTTCCCCGTCCTGCCCAGTGCCCCAACAAGAGACAATGTGACAGAGGAGGCTGCCCTCGACGACAACCAGACGGCACTCAACGTCACCAGTCCTGAATTAAATTCCTTCTACTTCTACGAGGTGAGTACGTACTTCGTAAATACTTTTGCTGCGACGCTAGCCGTCCATCTCTGTATCAGCCAATCAAACCATTTGTCCATCATTTCGCCATTCAGTCAATCCGTTAGTTTCTGTCAGTATATTTATTCGTTCTTGTATGAATTGATCTGTCCATAAATCAATTAACCTACGAACAGGTAACTCAAATCGTCCTTTATCCATTCATCTCTGAAAGAACCAGTCCATCAGTTCATTCATTTTGAATGTCCGTCATTCCAAGAGCGAATGTTATGCTAAGTAGCTAAGCGTCTCAAATTAATTTTCTGGGTAATCTGAATGCTTATCGGCAGAAACTGCCTCGCCTCCACGGGCTGAAATTGCAGCTCCTCGGTCATCGAAACTTTGTAGACTGCGGAAGGTTGTAATATGCGGAACCTGCATATTTCAGTCGGTATGACGACTGACTGCCGGTCACGGTAGCCGCGCGGTCTAAGGCATGCACTGTCTTCGCTCGCTCGGAAACCGGGATCGTGGGTTCGGATCTGTTTCCTGTGAGGTACGAATTGAATTTTTATATATATTTCTTATACACTGCCGGTCACGGTAGCCGAGCGGTCTAAGGTATGTACTGTCTTCGCTCGCTTGGAAGCCGGGATCGTGGGTTCGAATCCCACTCAGGGCATGGATGTTTGTGTGCGTTTTTCTGTGTTTGTCTACAGGTAGAGGCCTTGCGACGAGGTGATCACTCGCCCAAGGAGTCCTACCGAATGTGTAAGATCTAGTAAACCGAAGTGAACGGAGTTCATGGAGGTAGGCCTAGGCCCAAATTGGGGCTGTAGCGCCACAGAAAAAAAATAATAGCGACTGACTGAGGACTGGCAGCCTAGATACCGGAGTTCAATTCCAGCTAGGAGCAAAAGATTCTTCTCCACGGCGTTCAGACCATTCCTGGGTCCGTCAAATTTCATATCCAGTGGGTATCAGGGGCTTTTTCGGCGGAGATGAAGCGGGCCGATGCTTGGTGTTCAATTAAGCATAAACACAACTTTATCTTGACATTTTACAAGAGATATACGAAGCCTTGTTAGTATACCGAGGATATTAGAGAAAAGGAGAAAATTACGGCTCGGATGGGGGTTTATAAAGTTGCCACATTTGAGGCTGCATTAAGCACTGTTTGTATAATAAAATGTTCCCAAATGCGTGCAGATCAGTTCCGTCGAAATGTTAACATTCTGACTGAACCATTCTGTATATAATCCGGCCGGCATTCGCAGGCTGTTTTAGTTCAGCGAAAAGGGATATAGTTCTAAACGAGGGCCGCGCCATAGCTCAAGCAGTTAGTCGCTGGTTTCCCACCGCGGCGGCCCGGGTTCGATCCCGAGTCTGGTCAAATGGGATTTGTGGTGGACAAAGTGTTACTCAGGCAGGTTTTCTCCGAGTATTTCGGTTTCCCCTGTCAATCTTCATTCCACCAATTGCTCCACAATCACCCTCACCTATCATGTGGGGCTGGTACAATAGGCCAGAAGTAGCCGCAGTACAAGGGACTTAGTCCCATCCACTAACAATACAAAAAAAAATAGCCCTACACACACGCGAATTCCAGGGCCTTCCTAAGAGTTGTGTTAGAGCTGGGAAAACTGTAACTGCGTTTATCTGAGGCATTCTGATGTGGTGCATTATCCCCTTGAGACCCAAGCACGTAGATGGCGGAAAAGAACAGTGATTTTCTTTCCTTACCGCATTCCTTTCCGCCGGGATAGTGTATTCCGTATAGCGACGGGCTACGGACTGAACAACCGAGGGATCGGAGTTCGAGTCCTGGTAGGGTCAAGAATTTTCTCTTCTTCGCTTCGTCCGGACCGGCTCTGGGGTCCCCCCAACCTCCTATCCAATGGGTACCGGGTCTCTTTCCCCCTGGGTAAAGCGATCGGGGAGTGAAGATGACCATTCACCTCCAACAAGTACCGAGGTCAAGAAAATGTGGATGTAAAATCCACTCCCCCATACGCCTTCATGGCGTGGTGCTTAGTTAGTTAGCACAGAGACAACTTTACCTTACCTCCATCCTTTACTTTCTCCTCCTTTTCCGTCTTCATCTTTTATTTTCTCTTCGTTTCTTCTGCATCTTCCTTTGCCACTTTCTTATCCTCCATTTTCTTTTTTATCTTCTCTTAAATTGTCTTTTTCCTTATTTCCTTTCCTTCTTTCTTCTACTTCTTCGTCGTTTTCTTCTCATCTTCCTCAATCTTATATTTTTTCTCGCCCCTTCTATTTCCTCGTCCTTATTTCCTTCTCTTCTTTCTCCTCGTTGCAAGTTCTTTTCTCCTTTCTTCCTGCCCCTTACAATTCTGCATGAGGATGTGGAAGGCAGTTCACTGAACTGCTTGCTCGTAGCCTGCCGTGGAGGCCCAAAGGTTGTGAGACGTCGAGGCTTCCACATTTTCTAGACAATCGGCTCACAGATGGCGATGAGGTTGTTAGTCTCAAGCGCCGGCCGCCCTTTACCTCCACGAATATTCCTGTTACTAATTTGTGTTAGAAACTGAGTTGATCCCAGAAGCACAAAATGAAACATAGTCTGCTCCCGCTCACTAGTTATGGGAATTAAACGCACAGAACGGGTAACAATGTCACACATGGATATCTGCGCCGTGGAGTCGTTATGTACTCTCTGAACCCATGGCATTTCTCATGTCCCCTGTTACTCATTGATTCCTGTAGAGTTACTTCCGTCAGAACACGTGTTCTGGAGACTGAGCAGGAACCGTTCAGCGTGACAGTGATGAAGACGTTTGAGGACAGGCAGGTGAACAGTAACTGTACACGGAAGGGACAGGGGACCAGATAACAGAAAGGCGGAGAGAACTGTGTAATGAGGAAGTCCATAACTTTTCTGTTTGTCAGAATTATAATGCTACAATCAAGGACAATGAAGTAGGAGAGGCATGTAGCAGGCATGATAGGAAAGCATCACGAAGTTTTGATAGGAAAACCTGAGGGAAGAGACCGCTTCCAAGACCTAGACATTGATGGTAGATTAATATTAAAATGGATATTAGAGAAATATGATTGGAGAGTGTGGACTGCATTCATCTGTCTTAGGCTATACGACAACATCGAGCTCATGTTAACACGACGGTTAACCGTTCGGTTGTATAAAACTGATGGAATTTCTTGAATCTGGGAACAGCTGCTGGGCCTCTCTTCCCTTAGTCCATATATCCTTACTGATGGAGATGAACCCTTGTTGAGAAGCCGCCACTTATGCAGCTCCTCAAGAACTTCCCAGCATTTTATGGAAGCCGAAGGTTCATTATCGCGCTCACAAGAGCCTCCACTGGACCCTATCGTGAGCCAGATCGATCCAGTCCGTACCACTCCATCCTACTCATATCTAAGATCCATTTTAATATTGTCCAGCCACCTACATCTTGGTCTTTATACCTACGAGGGGGTGTAATGAAATGTCTTACACGAAGTCATGAGCCTGGTAGCTCAGTCATTGTAGTAGCTAGGCTGCGGGATGGACGACGAGAGAACGGGGGTCGATTCCCAGCAGGAGTGAAGATTTTGTGTCCAGGCCGGCTCTGGGGCTCACCCAGCTTTCTGTCCAGTTGGTTCCGGGGGTGAAGCGGTCGGTCTAACCATCAACCCCCGTCTCGCGCCTCCGTTCTACTATATGCCATTCCTGACGCGCTGCGTATTTAATTAAGCGCCTTAATTTATAGAACTGTATGTCATGTCTGTTCCGGCATTTGTCGGGAAATGAGATGCCGCTTGTACGTGTATATACGTAAGTCTGCTGGAAACGTGTACTCCCCTAAAAGTGGGACGCGTTCTGGCCAATTTGAAGTCGTGACGAACTGCACGAATAACTCGAGAATCTTTTGATATTTAAAGTTTCACGAAAACTCGTTAAGCCTTTTCAGTTTTCATTTACACAGGACAATAGGATAACGACTTTTCATGAAAACTGCGTGCATTTGTCTCGGTATCTCGCTCAGTGTTTATCGTGAGAATATTTCGAATGAACACTGTATGAAAGTATGTACGGCACGCATTCTCCGTAGGCGCGTTTCTACATAAGGTAACATGAAGTTATGAGCGCATTTTAGAACCTGCACTTCAACGCCTAACCATGGCCTCCTGAAGAATCGCTGTTTATTTAATGGAGAAATAAAAAAAATGTTATGGGATTTACAATGATTTGAAACGAGATTTGTTCCAGTGCTCTATCATAAACGCGTTTCAGCTCATTAAGCCATCTTCGAGTATTTGACTTTTTACATTCACCTGTTCATTTTCATCAGTAATCTGTCACCTGTATACATCTGCTAATGTTCTCACATTGGACAGTGTTTATATACTGAACGCTGTTTTTGTAGTAGTATGTAATGCCGTTATATACGAAAAGTGGGTTCAAATCTAAGATTAAATATTGATTGTTAAAGTGTTAAATAATTAAAATTAAACCTATTGTCATATGTTTAGGGGTGTGTGACTATAGACGGGGTATGGATTGGTGACTTGGATTTATTGACCATTTGTACACGTCACTCAGAACTACACTTTTCAGATCACTGACACATACATACTAGCGTTCTTAGTCTATTACAGTCTCCATTCACCGTTTTCTTGCAACGGATTTTAGCAGAGTAATTATTCCTTTCTTACTCTTCTCAACTATCTTCGACTGCCGTCTCAAGAGACTTCCTTAATCCTATCTCAGCTTTCCTGGAATCCTTAATGTATAATCTCGGAGCGGATCCAAAAGAAAACGCCGTTTCTATCTTTATAACTCAACGATACCTCGATTGTTGCTTGCGTACTCGCTGGCACGGTAACCTATTTACCGAGTAATAAATGTCTTCTCTGGCTCCACTGTACCGGCTTTCAGACGTTATATCACAATATTTAAAAGGTTTTCTTATGTTTGTCCTGATGTATTAGTTTTGTGTAGATGTCTCTTCTACCTCTATATTACATCGGGGTTCTGTTTGGTCTTATGTTGATGTAGTATGTGCTTTGTTGGTTTGAAGGTGTAAGTTTGCGTTTTCCTCTCGTTTATGTTCCCTGTATGTGGCTGTTGTGAAACGGTGTTACTAGTTAAAGCAGTAAGCACATAGTCGTGAGTTCCCGCCAGTGTGGGCAGGATGGATCGACACTTTGTGTAGCCCTACGCCACGATAATGTAGTATAATGTCCGTGTAAGTGGAACTGCACAAATACGTGTCCATTGCTTCGCAACGATCACACAGCTCCTCCCCCCAGGAGCTATGCAGCCCCGCAATTTGTTTTCGACTACCACATCTGCTCCTGTATTGGATGCTTCTATCATTACAGTCCGTCGAGTTGATGTTCGTTATCTCTCCAGTTTTGGTGTTTTGTGTCGTGGGTTCCAGATAAATGCAGGTTACTCAAATTGCGAGACCATAAGCCGCGGCTTTATTTAGCCTACATGTAAATTAGACACTGAGTTTGTATCACCTAACAGTGACACTTTAATGTTTGTTTGTTATGAGAGAACGCTTCATCGTGTCTTAAATTATTCACCTATATATATATAAAGTGATGTGAAGGTGGGATGAAAGGTGTGAAATTACACAATTTCTGTCAAGCGTCAGCATATTACATGAACGTAATTATATAGTAGATCACAAGCAAACGGTCTATTGTTTCAGTATATCGTGTATATTTTGTATCGACAATTTTGCTATGCGGGCATGTGTAGTGTACAGCTTACAATTGATTACTTGTGCCTGTTATTTGTGAGAAATAGCGATGCACGTCAGCCTCGGTTCAATAATCATATTTTTCGTAATTATTTATCGTCCCAGTTTTGAGACGACGTTTCGGAGACTGGACTCCGTCTGCCTTCTTAGGTAAGAACCCTACTCTGATCAACCAAACCGATAGCCCCTATTACCGGTCTATCTGCGGTGATAGGGACTGGAAAAGAGTACTGGAGAAAAAAGGGGGTGTTAATAGTACGGAAGCTTACATAACAAACAAGACTTCCTATTGAATTCTAAACCACTGTTACACGAGGTCTATTTATAATTTCTTTCTGCTCAACGCGCACGTGAAATGTACAGTTTACAGGCATTTTTACAGTGCAATTATTGTTTGCAATTTTCAAAATGTTATTGGAGAGCTAATGAACATCATAGACTCTTAAGTCCAAGGCGTTAATCCTTCTTGAGAAAGTAATTACGAAACCCGAAGATTCGTAGTGTTCGCAAGAGCCCTCCACTGGAACCTGTCCGCTTCCAGCAACTTCCAACTGCACAACTGGCCCAGCGACTCTGCAGGCATGGGCGGCAGGCTGCAGATGCCACTGGGAGCAGGAAGATGGCTCTGCCCGCTCAAACACTGGGGTCGTGGGTGCGGAACATGGTCCATCGTGCACCATGTTTCGGCAGCTGAATTCGCTTACATCATCAGATATGAGGAGAAATGAACCTACTCGTGTCGTTAGAAGAATCTGGACTCGATTTCTGGACTATCTCCCTTTAACCAATCCAACTGAATAGGATTCATCCTACCTGCTTACACCTGATGACGGAAGCGAATCCAGCTTTCGAGACATGCTGCACTTTAAATTCAGTTAACACGAGGCACAATGTCCAAAGTAACTTTTATACGATTAAACGTAACGTGACACAGAATTCATATTCCTGTGTTTCATATGGCGTATGCACTACTCAGTACAGTTCATTGGAGACTTATTGACCGAAGCGACTTGCTCCATCGTTAGCACGTGGTGTTCTCGGAAGTTGTAAGAAACAAAATGTGCAGTAAAGTAGGTGTTTACTGCTGCAACCAGGAGTTGTTTTGTGTTATATGAACTCTGTATCGAAAGTTAAAACACGTTCAGTCTTTCCGTAACTCTTTGCTTGCCTCTGCTCGCCAGTCATTACGTTTCAGTTGCCAAGAGCACAACATTCATGTTAACACGCACACACACGTGTACACGTCGGAGTGAAACCCCGAAACCCGTCACTGCTCATTGTTACCAGTAAACACTAGACACCCCTAAGCACAACAGATAAAACCAATATCTTGTAACAACCAAATGTCACTGCTCCTGTTGTCAGACATCCGAGACCCTGTGTTAACCGTTGGTTTTCTCATTGTTACGAAACACTCTGTAATTATTGTACACGTTGGGCGTTCTTTAATTTTATCCAATAACCTTCCCTCAAGGTTAAACCCATACATAGATGACGTTATTGGGGATCATCAGTGTTAGGTTACGTCGAAATAGGGACTAAATACCTCCTTTGATATATGCCAAAATAAATGTTACAGTTGAACTCTACGTTAAAAGAATAAAAAGAATTGCTTTTATGGCTGTCTGAACTTAGTCAGCACTTCCTTTTGTTTGCCACATGGGAGAAAACTTTTATCAATTTTTTCTCGAGAATAAGAGATTGCTGTAATATGTCTGTGTGTTCAGAGGACCACTTTTGTTTCCCGAAGAAACGCGTTCAGAAATAAAGAGCACTGTTTTTTAGGGTTTAACTCCATGTAGTACGGGAGAGACAGACGTTTCGGAGGACCGTATCGTCTCCATCCTCAGCATCTAACAGTAAACCAAGTAAAAAACAAAGGCGCGGGAAACTGAGTTGTTACTTGATTTCCTTGCTCTCTGGTCATGTAGATGGAGGCGATCCTTTCTTCCGAAACATCAAACTGTCTCCGCACGCACTCCTCTCATTCACCGTCACGAGAACTTCAAATCCGACAAGGCAGGAGATGTACACAACAGTAATAATTATTTTTAAGTATCTCGGAAAACGTAATATTTACGGAAGAGTGTGTTGAAGGTGCGCGGTAGCGCAGTTGGTTCAGACACGTGTAACCGCTGCACCGTCGGGCACTAGTTTTAAGTATAATTAGGACCTTTAGTACAAAAATTAATTGCAGATGACAAGTAAAAGGCAAGCCAGTGGGACATAGTCACCTTCTTGTCTGCAGGGATTGACTTACGCCCAGTCTTTCTGTTACACAGGAAGCACCCCTGAGGCTTTTTCTGAGAAATTTTGTCTGCGAGTAACACAGCGGCAAACTTTGAGTATACGATCACTGACAGGTCCTGCACATCGTAATTCAAAAGTAGGCGTTTTTCAAACCCACGCCAAGCAGGTTATCCGTCAGTGAACTGTCAAAAAGTACGTTAAGTCTTTAGAGCCTAAATTCCCTGTAATCCTTAAACGGATTGGGGGAATAGTTAATTAAGTAAACAATCATCTAAATTTTAGGAGTTGGATTGTGGGTCGATATGAAACAGTCAGTACTTCGAGTTTTGAGGAGAAGTCATTCTCTTAAGCGAGTTACATCCCAGCCCATCAACTGTTCGGACGTAAAATTGGTACCACCCAATTGTGACTATAAATTCTGTTAGGAATTCGAAGTTACATCATAAGTGACTAGTTAAACTGTGAGTGTAGATACCTACTGACTAGCCATGCTGCCATATAAGCACTTTAACGACCAGCAGAGCGATTCTTGAATAAAGAGAGCAAGTTCAATCCAGTTCATTGGCGGTGTTCACTGTCGACAGCCGTTGCAATAAAGTGGCTTGTGAATGTGTTGCGTGTGAAGGTACGTGAGTTCCCTTCCCCCTACCTGAGCAAGGCCCAGTTAAACGACCTGAAACTGATTCTTAGCTCTGCCGCTTGAACTAGCACCCCAACATCATCATCCCCTTATAAATCATCCCCTCTTTGTTCCATAAAATTTGTAAACGAATTCCATAAGTTTACGGGCGCCCAACCCTTTACTAATTACCTGGCACCCAGAAGAGGAGATAGTAAGGAGGATCGGTGAGGAGAACCAAGCAGGCCGTAGCCGCATCCTACCAGCAGCCAGCAATAGAGACGTGGCTCGACAGTTACAAGGAGGCACCCGAAAGTCGAAGGAGCGGAGGACGGCGACAAAACATTATGACACAAGCCGGGAGGTCGCGGGTTTGAATCCCGATGGGATCATTGGACTCTTCCATTGACTTAATCCTTCTAGCCGCGCTATGGCTCTAGAGTCGACTCAAAGAGTCTAAACAGAAATGGATACCAGGAATCTTCCTTGGGGTAAAGAGCGGCCGACGCGTAAGGCTACAACCTCACCGCCATTTGTGAGCCGACTGTCTAGAAAATTTGGGAGCCTCATTGTCTCACAACCCTGAGGGCCTCCACAGCCTGATACAGGGATAGCTTTACCTTGCGATGGGCTGCTCAACCGTCCAGGGAGTCCTACCGAATGTGTATAGGATTAAGAAACTGAAAAAGCGGCCAAGGTTCAGGGGGTTCTAGAGCCATAGAGAGAGACAGTGAGAGCGTTGAACGTAAGGCGTGTCTTTAATTTTTCTTTCTTACATCTGTCTCAAAATATTTCTCTTTTCCTCGGATATTTAACATATTATGATTGAAAGACGAAAAGGCACAAATATGGAATTCAGTGCTTCCAGCAGCTTAAGAATTATTACACGCAGGAGTAAATATATAGCCAAGGCAACGCGAATAGCAGTGTCTTTGGAATTATCAGTTGCGAACGCGCAAAGATACATGTCGAGATCTGGATCATGGCAGCCGGCGTTGGACTGAGATTCAAACCGGATACCTCCTGATTATCAGGTTTGAGGGCTACATCCTACTCGACACGCGTAACATATTGTCCGCTGTCTTGCCACTTTCCATGTTTAGAAATCTGAGTCATAAAATTCAGCTCACGGTGAGTTCTTCTGGATCCCAGCAGTCTACTTCCAGTGACTAGTTCTTTTGTCATTCAATCCATTTTCAGAACCTGAACGCATGCCACGTCTGCCTCCAGCCACTTCGCAATGAGGCTCGTTCAGCAACAAGAGAGACTCATGTGCATATCTGCTGTGTAAAATTATTTCTCTGCTAAGCAGTTTGTCTTCTTGCGCTGTTAACGGGGGCCTCGACAAGGCGTACCTGCTGTCAGCATTCAATGTCCGATAGAGCTGTTAGCGGCAGCGTCGCACCATTTGCATACAATGCAGGGGGAGATGCTGACAGTTGTTTCGAGAATTCACTCTGCAATATAAACTTACTCAGATCGATGAGATGGAACAAAGAACAAGTTAGGAAATCAAATGTGGTTTCTTCTGTCATAAAATAATATCATTATGGGATATTAGTATTATCATTAGCAGTAGCAGTAGTAGTATTTCGTAGTGCGGTATGAATGGGTTACCTAAGTAGCATGCAGTTTCGTTGGCACTGTCCGACACATCACAACTATAATCACATCATGTGATCAATACACGTACCTGTGAGTTCTGCTTGTTACATTTTCTAGAAGTATATGATTCCGATATGAAATCGTTGTTTTTAATTTACGAATTTACGTGAAGTGCAGAATTTATTCTTAATATGTACGGCCCGTGATTATGGTCTCATGAGACCGAAACATTTCGGGGTGTTACCAACACGAGAAATGAACCGGATATACTTAGATGTTGACTTACATCTGCCTCTTGGCCGCGCCATAGCTCAAGCGGTTAGTCGCTGGCTTCCCACCGCGGCGGCCCGGGTTCCATCCCGGGATGTGTGGTGGACAAAGTGGCGCCGGGACAGGTTTTCTCGGGGTACTTCGGTTTCTCCTGCCAATCTTCATTCCACCAATTGCTCCACAGTCACCCTCACCTATCATCTGGGGCTGGTACAATAGGCCAGAAGTGGCCGCAGTACAAGTCCCACCCCACTAGCAATACAAAAAGTACATCTGACTCTGTACAGAGAGTATATCGGAACAAGAAGTTCTGGGAGGAACCAACCGTCTACATTCCTCTTACTCTGATTTGCGTATGTGATACATGTAGAAATAAACGTTTAGTATGACTTCAGATGGCATAACAGATATCAAATTTCATGAAAATCGGTTCAGGCATTCGAGTAATATTGAGGGTATTACATAAAAAAATTGAGAAGCTGTAGTGTTGGTATTACTGACGATGGGTTTATGATATACACCGTTGAGATACCTTCTTACCAAGTTCAATGAAAAATGGTACAGGCTTTCAAAAACATTAACGTTTGGCCTCAGCAATTTCAAAGGCTGTAATGTTGGTATTACTGATATGGATTTATGATGTACGCCGTTGAAATTGGCTCAGATGGGGTACCAAGTTCCATTACCATCGATTCATATATTTAAATAGCTTACAGTCATTACCGCAGCAATTTGAGCGGCTGTAATGTTGGTATCACTGATCTAAGGGGTTTTTACGAGCTCCATTGAAATGACTTCATCTGGCGTGGTGTACATACTAAGTGTCATGAAGATTGGTACTGGACGTAAAGAAATTTGAGAGGCTGTGATGTTGGTATTACTGATGTGAGGAATTTATTAGGTACGTCTTCGAGATTGGCTCGTATTCTGTAATGTACCTACATACCATATTTTGTAACGATTGGTTCAGCTATTCAGAAGTTGATAGAGGGATACACATACGGACACAGACAGCAAAGTGATATCATAAGCCTACTTTTATTTTTTTAAATAAGAAAAATTACTGAAAATGAATCCTATCAACTAATTTGTACATTAAATCAACAACTGTCCAATTAGAACAAAGCAGAGACATTCATATTCTGCGTTACGTGTATAAATAGTGGAGTGCAAATACCGTAACGTTTGCTTGCTGTTTTATTTACCAATACAGCATTTATATGTAAATGGGTAATTGAAGTAACTGCAGGGCTTTGTTGGCTTGTTTACCCCCATGTCATTGCTACAAAAGGTTGAATTTTATTTTAAAAAATAACCGACACCTAGACTTAGAATATTTATGAACATTTATTTTAAAAGGACCAAAAGTCTGGGATTTTGGTGAAGGAACCAAGCTATTAAAAAGAAAGTAGGGGTCCAACCTTGTGGACTTGTCACAGGCAGATTCTAAATCGAGGCTTTGGAGCTTGTTGTAAATTTGGCAGGGCTAACGATTTTAAAGTAGCCTGCGTCCCTCCTTAACACTTAAGTACCAACGAAGCTGCACGTAATCGAGAATAAGTAGAGTCGAAATACTTTATTGAATCGATATTATGAATTCATTATAATTTCACATTTTGCATAGAAATAGAACTACAAAAATTAGTTTATAATTTCATCATTTTTCATGTTAGTCGTACATTTGATCTGATTGTATGTTTAAACTTTTACTAACGGAATAAGCCTTATTCAGTCTAATTCAGAAACAATTTAAATTATATGGATAACTTTATAACCCCCTTGGCATTCCTAGACGCATGATGGGGAGAGTGGAGCCTGTCTGTCAGCACGTAGCGAGGTGGACTGCGAAAATATGGAGCCCTATCTCCAGAATTTCATGAGAGTCTTCTTAGCGTCAGTTTAATGTCGGGAGGGTCTGTTTAATTGACCGATTTGGTGAAATGGAAGTTCGCTGTTCGCAACTCTGTTGGACCTACATTTTTCTGAACATCAACAAGTGATTTTTAGACATTAGGCTATAGAGAAAACTTGATAGGCGTTGATTCATAGACTTATTCTCTACAACTATTAATATTGTCACGTGTAGGGGTGACTTATAAGGCGGGTTCTGGATTGGATGATTGGATTTATTGCACCTCATACATTCACAATTCGGGACTACAGGCAATACAGCGCTATCGCTTATTTACACGCTTTACAGTTCAACTTTACATACGCACCAGGATTCTCCGTCTTCACTAGTCGTATTCTGGCAACGGATTTATCANTGTTACATACGCACTAGGATTCTCCGCCTTCACTAGTCATATTCTGGCAACGGATTTATCACAGTCTCACTATCACTTAAACTCACAGATGAAGTCTTCTTGGCACCACTCAATTCCTTTCTTGCCGTTCTTTCTCAGTCTCCTTCGACTGCCATCTCCAGAACTCCACCCAATTACCTTCCGATTACTGTTCTGTACTTCCTACTACTTCGTCCTGTCTTCTGACTGTGCCATTTTATAACCCCTCGGCACGGATCCCATAGAAAACACCGTCTGCTCTTGTTAAGGATGCGTGTTTACTAGTCCGTTACCTAGCAGTGGATGCCCTATTGTCGCGTGCTCCTGTATGGCAGGAAACCCGTTGTCTAACAATGGGCAACGGGTATACACGTCAGAATAGTATGTTATTACGACATAATAGTTTATTTTATGAGCGCATAACGTAATACAAACTAGAAATACACGTATAATTTTTTGGAATGTGATGACATGCAGTCCGACAGAAACTCACCGACGTTTCGAAGGAACGTACTGTATCTATCTTCAGTGTCCAGAGCAAGCCAAGTAAGTGATCAGCAAGTAACAATTGCAGTGTGTAGTTCGGGATTGCGCTGATGTTTCGAAGGAACATAATGCCTTATTATCATGATCAAGCCAAGCAAGCTGGAGGTCACCGACGTTTCGGAGGAACATACTACCGTCGCCTGCAGTGTTTAAGCAAATCAACCAGTAAGAACTAAGCGGAAAGCAGATCGCGGCATCGCATCCCGAAAAATGAGTCACGCTCTTAGAACCTAAAATACATCACAAGAATAAACGTCGTTGCTAGAACCCGACATTTTCCTTGCAGATATATTCCGCGGAACCAGTCTTCGTAGCCATTGTTTAGAAGGTGTGCTAGTTTGAAGTTCGGGGTTCATATAGGACACTCCCGTTGATTTTCCATTAATAATGTACTTCCTACATTTAGTTACTTTAAGCATGAAATTTAGACTCTAGTTGCAGACATCCACGGTTCTTGTGGGCGGGTAAATAAGTACTGGCACGTTTAGCTTATATGAAACCCACTTAAGTACAGGTGAGATTTGTTCGGGCACTGATTGGATTAACCGAAGTCTTGGAACTGTACAATCCTCGGTTATCCCAAAACGCCACCGAAGAGGTTGGTGTGGCATTAACGCAACATATTTGTATTCTAGAGGTTTAGGTTCGAATCCCTGTGGGTACACTGACAATCCTGTCTGAGGTTTTTGTTGGTAGAGCGACTGCCTACGGGATGGACGACAGATGGGTACCGGGGGCTCTTGCCCCGGGGTTAAAGTGGCCGGGGCGTGAAGGTGACCACTCACCTCCAACTTGTGCCGAGGTCAAGTAAACGTGGGTCTGTACATCCACTCAACCATAGGTCTTGATGGAGCAGTGTTTAATTAGTTAAGCAGAGGGACAAGTTTACCTTTTACCTTTTATCCTCAGTCTCTTCAGACTAACGCCAGGATAGTACCTGGAATATGCCAAGACTGCTTACTTCATAATCCTGTCCAGTTGATGAGTGGTCCTTACATTCTGCGCTATGTTCCAGATTCCCAGAGCATCGCAACAGAACACTTCTCGAAAGAGAGGGAAAACCCTCTGTTGCTGGGGAAGGGAATCTTCGCCAAAATTTATGTAGCGGTTAGTCGTAAGAGGGACCCCACGACAAGTAAGAACGGTACGTAATAAAAGCAAACGAGGAGATTATTTTACTAGAACATGGCGTTCTGAGTAACCTAAGAAGCAACAAATACAACAGTTTGTGTTCATCCAGCGGTTGTTATGTAGTACTCTTTCTATTGAAGAAGCGCCAGAGTTGCAGGTACTTTAATAACACAGTATTGTGGAAAGAAACATTATACATACGATAAAATGTTTCCGCTCTGCTGATGGCTTTTATACAAGCGGCCACAATCATGACATAGGCTTACTTCGTGTCTACAGTAATGTATTTATTGGAGACAACAAGATTTAATATGTAGCCCGCCTGACGAAGTCTTCTTGTCTCTTCACCTGAATGCATAAAGACTCATTAGAGCGTGATCAGTTGCTTTTGAAAGAACAAGCAAACTATATTATATCCTTCTTGATTTTCAGATCCATTCTACTGCATAAGTTTTATACGGTCTTGTCGTGGGACTCCGTGGGTGCGTAATCGGATCATAACAAAACATCACAGAAAGGCAAATGAACATTCTTGTTTATGTTAAGAAAATGTATTCATTTCCTGGTGCGATCTGTCTGTCTGTCTATGGCTTTACAGCCAGTGCAGTATCTACACTAGTAGTTGTCTGGTAACGGCTTCTGACAATGACTGTTTTTCTATTTCCGTGTTCAAGTCCTTCCCGAAAGACGACTCCCATCCAACTGTCTATTCATGCTTTAATTGACCTCCATATAACCCCATCTCATACATCGAGTTGAAGACACGGTTTCCAACAGCACCTCTATTGTTGCATGCGTATTGTTGCCGCGAGAACGTGTTTACCAAGCTCTTGCTTAGAATCGGCTCTACACGCTACTATATATACAGGGGATGGACAAAAATATGGAAACATCTCGTGAAATACATGCCTGAATTGAAGTGTTTATTTTTGCGACGTTTGTAGGTGACGCTGCCGTATCTGCCCAACGCCACTACCTGTAAAACCTCCGCAATACGTTGCAAGCCTCATTTGTTGTCGAGACAGTGTTCTGTGCAAGTTTTTGTGCATCACATCAGTGCTAACAGAATTCGAACGCGGGCAAATTGTTGGGGCCCGTATGCTGGGTGCTTCCGTAACCAAGGTAGCCGAGGTTTTTGGTGTTTCGCGAGGCACAGTATCCAAGATTGTGACCGCATACAGGATGACTGGAAAAACCGCATCCGATAAACACCAGCGTGGACGGAAATGTGTGTTGAGTGATCGAGACAGACGAACACTGCGTAGGATTGTGACGAAAAATAAGAAGACTACAGCTGCAAAAGTGACTGCTGAACTGAATGTTACGCTCACAAACCCTGTCAGCACCAAAACAGTACGAAGGGAACTCCACAAGCAGGGTATTTCTGGACGAGTTGCAATTCCAAAGCCACTCATCAGTGATCAAAATGCCACTAAGAGGACAGTGTGGTGCCGAAGTCACAAAATCTGAACTATGGAGCAATGGAAGACGGTCATTTTGTCGGATGAGTCCACCTTCACACTGTTTCCGACTTCTGGCCGAGTTTACGTCTGGAGAACGCCATCCCAAGCTTACGATCCAGATTGTTTGCTGTGAAGAG